>NC_140964.1:29048442-29165942 GCF_056783735.1 Eptatretus burgeri
GTCACTCCCAACGAGAATCGCAGCATCTTTAACTCTGCCACCTCCAGCTCCGCTTCCTGTCTTTTTGTCAGTGCCACCGCCTCCAAACCATACAACATAGCTGGTCTCACTACCGTCTTGTATACTTTCCCCTTCACTCTTGCAGCTACCCTTCTGTCACAAATCACTCCTGCAACTCTTCTCCACCCACTCCATCCTGCCTGCACTCTCTTTTTCACTTCTCTCCCACACTCTCCGTTACTTTGGACAGTTGATCCCAAGTATTTAAACCAATCCACCTTCCCCACCTCAACTCCTTGCAACCGCACCATACCACCACCCTCCCTCTCATTTACGCACATGTACTCCGTCTTACTCCTACTTACTAACATTCCCCTTCTCTCCAGTGCGTACCTCCACCTCTCAAGGCTCGATTCAGCCTGCTTCCTACTCTCCCTACAGATCATGATGTCATCCGCGAACATCATAGTCCACGGAGACTCCAGTCTGATCTCGTCCGTCAACCTGTCCATCACCATTGCAAACAGGAAAGGGCTCAGAGTCGATCCTTGGTGCAATCCCACTTTAACCTTAAACCGGTCCGTCATTCCTACCGCACACCTCACCGCTGTCACACTGTCCTCATACATATCCTGCACGATCCTCACATACTTCTCCACCACTCCCGACTTCCTCATACAATGCCACAACTCCTCTCTTGGCACCCTATCGTAAGCTTTCTCTAAATCCACAAACACACAATGTAACTCTTTCTGGCGTTCCCTATACTTCTCCATCAACATTCTCAAAGCAAACATCGCATCAGTGGTGCTCTTTCCTGGCATAAACCCATATTGCTGCTCACAGATCGTCACCTCTCCTCTCAACCGAGCTTCTACTACTCTTTCCCACAACTTCATGGTGTGGCTTAACAACTTTATCCCTCTGTAATTTCCACAGCTCTGCACATCACCCTTATTCTTGAAAATCGGAACCAGTACACTTAATCTCCACTCCTCCGGCATCCTCTCACTTTCCAAGACTTTATTAAACAATCTGGTTAACAACCCCACTGCCATCTCTCCTAAGCACTTCCATGCCTCCACTGGTATACCATCTGGGCCAACCGCCTTTCCACTTTTCATCTTCTTCATAGCAGTCCTCACTTCATCCTTACTGATCCACCCCACTTCCAGATTCACTATCTCCACCTCTTCCAACCTTCTCTCTCTCTCATTTTCTTCATTCATCAGCTCCTCAAAGTACTCCATCCACCTTCTCAACACACTCTCCTCGCTCGTCAGCACATTCCCATTTGCGTCCTTTATCACCCTAACCTGCAGCACATCCTTCCCAGCTCGGTCCCTCTGTCTTGCCAATCGGTATAAATCCTTTTCCCCTTCTTTTGTATCCAACTTCTCATACAGCTCGTCATATGCCTTTTCCTTGGCCTTTGCCACCTCTCTTTTTGCTTTTCGACGCCACTCCTTGTACTCCTGCCTACTTTCTTCATCTCTCTGACTATCCCACTTGTTTTTCGCCAACCCCTTCTTCCTTATACTTTCCTGTACTTCCTCATTCCATCACCAAGTCTCCTTATCTTCCTTCCTCTGTCCAGATGTCACACCAAGTACCTTCCTAGCTATCTCCCTCACAACTTCTGCTGTCGTTGCCCAATCATCCCACCCATCTTTACCACCATCCAACGCCTGTCTCACCTCCTCCTTAAATTTCACGCAACAGTCTTCCTCCTTCAGCTTCCACCATCTGGTCCTTGGTTCAGCCCTCACTCTCTTCCTCAACCTCACCTCTAAAGTCATCCTACAGACCACCAATCGATGCTGTCGAGCTACACTCTCCCCTGCCACAACCTTACAGTCACTAATCTCTTTCAGGTTGCATCTCCAACTTAAGATGTAATCCACCTGTGTGCACTTTCCTCCACTCTTGTAAGTCACCCTGTGTTCCTCCTTCTTCTTGAAATACGTATTTACCACTGCCATTTCCATTCTTTTTGCAAAATCTACCACCATTTGCCCGTCCACATTCCTCTCATTGACACCGTACCTACCCATCACCTCCTCATACTCTTTATTCCCTTCCCCAATATGCCCATTGAAATGTGCTCCAATCACCACTCTTTCATCCTTGGATACACTCTCCACCACTTCATCTAACTCACTCCAGAAATCTTCTTTATATTCCATCTCACACCCCATATGTGGGGCATATGCACTGATGACATTCATCATCACCCCTTCAATTTCAAACTTCACACTCATCACTCGGTCAGACACTCCCCTCACCTCCAATACCCTCTTGACATAATCTTCCTTCAGGATTACCCCGACACCATTTCTCCTCCCATCCACACCATGGTAGAACAGTTTGAAACCACCTCCAATGCTCCTCGCCTTACTCACCATCCACTTGGTCTCTTGTACACACAGTATGTCCACCTTTCTTCTCTCCATCATATCAGCCAACTCTCGCCCTTTGCCAGTCATCGTCCCAACATTCAGAGTTCCAACTCTCACCTCCACACTTCTACCCTTCCCCCTCTCCCACTGCCTCCGGACTCGCCTTCCCCGTCTCCTTCTCCTCCTTCGCCCAGCAGTAGCACAATTTCCACTGGTACCCTGCTGACCACCGGTACCGGTGGCGGTCGTTGGTAACCCGGGCCTCGACCGATCCAGTATGGAAATTCGTTTTGTTGTCCGCATAATGAAAACAATAAAAACGAAAACAATAAAAAAAAACGAAGTTCGTTATATCTCAGAGACTATGAGTCAGATATACATGAAACTGGTATGGTAGGTTCATGGTATGTCCTAGTTATGTGGGAGAAAGAACCGTTGCTATGGACCCCTCCGTTGCCTAGCAAGAGCCGAAAAACCTCGAAATGTGGGGGTATTTTAACGAAAAAACAATCTGCAGCATTAACCCTTGAAGCTCGAATCATGAATTTTCTTGTGCTTAATCCTCAGGTCATTCCCCATCAAACGGGCCCATCGCGTCAGGTTCTATTGGGTAGTCGACTACCCATGTCCACCTACCGGCTTGTATATATATATATATATATATATATATATATATATATATATATATATATATATATATATATATATATATATATATATATATATTGTTGCGGTTGAGGAAATTCGCAAACCACCATTCAGGTCTCGTAGGTGAGATATCTCTGTAAGTACATGTGTAGTTAGCCCCAAACCCGTTGTTTAGAGGGAATAAATGCGATTCATTCGGGCTGCGACCCTTTGAGATAGCCGTTTTTCAGTTCTATCTTTATTTTGAACCAATCACGTCTCAACCGCCATCACACAACAACGACCAACCACAACGCCGCTTCACAACAACAACAACGCCAACAGCCACGATCTTTACCTTCACAACTCGCTCCCGCAAACATCACATCACCGCCATTCCAAACGTCGCCATGGCCATAAACCACCACAATAAACCCTCCACCACCTTCGCCTCTCCTCCTTCTACCGCCATTCCCGCACCACTTGTGAGCACCGAGCATCAGGCTGTCCTGGACTCGTACAAGGTGCGCGCCGAACCGCGAGTGCAAAGTGCGGCCTTTCCGAGGAGAATTCGGATCAGGAATGATACACGCCCACTTCTGATCTGTCCATTCAGCAAGCGCGGGGCGGTTTGGCCCCGCCTCCAGGCGCGTCGGAGTAGAATCGGGATATGCAAATTCTCGGATCAGGGGAGACTCACGCCCCTTTTCCTCCGTCCAATGGGCGAGCGTGGCTCCACCCCCGAGCTCGTTCTGATCCAGAAATTTGCATATGGGTTCTCCTGCCGGCCTATAAAGCGCCGGGCGCGGGGCAAATTAGTCGGTCAGTTAGGGAAGAGTCAGTCTGGAGAGGTCGGAGAGCCGAGTGGAGCTCGCAGTCTGTCGGGGTTCGGAGTCTGTCGGGGAGCTGCAGAGAGGGGAAGCCTGGAGCTTAGAGCGCGGTCGAGTCGGGTTGGAGCGCGGAGTGAGTCAGGAGGCGAGGGCGTACGGGTGGTTTGCTGCAGTCGGCTGAGGAGAATTGGGGAGGAGACCGAATAGCTCGGGTCCGAGGCAAGGAAGACGGCGGTCGGCGACGAGCTCGCAGTGGAATCGCTTGTCGTGGGACCCAAGCAAGCCAACTATTCTCTTTCCCCAGAGCATCAACAATTCCCCCCCCTTTTTTTTTTCCCCATCGCTGAGATAGTGCGAAAAGGGGGGCCCCGTTCCCACCCCACTCCAAGCAGTGCCAACGAAACCCGCGAAGGAGCGCGGAGTCGGGGCACCGCCACATTTGCGGCTCATCACAAAGACACGGGTAGGATCCACCCGGTCTCGCGGCCCACAGGCCCCGTCTGCCCCCTTGTCTTTGAGGGTGGCCCTTTTCTTTTGCTTTTGAGTAAATGTGTTGTTGGCGCCATCTGTAAAGTAAAACTGGGTAAGTGTTGCCGTGTGCACGCGTAGTCGGTTGTAGATCTGCATTGTTGTGTTTCTTTTGTTACATCTACTTTTGGTGCATAATTGTTATAATTGTATATGTGTGCTCTCCATGTGCCGCGGAATAAATGTGCATGATGTTGAACTGTTTTTCCCGTTTCGCTTCGTCTTTTCTTTAATTGAATCTCCATCTTGCTTCACGTAAAGGGTTGGTAGTGGGCTTAATACGCCGGATAATTAATCGGAACCGTCGAGGCCAACGATAACACCGCTCGGTTATCCTGCTAGTACGGAACGGGTCGCATAAGTGGCCCGTGTCCGGAGTCGACCTGCGGCGAGGTGCGATCGCCCGGTCTACCCTCCGCGTGGGTACATAGGCAGGTCGAGTTTGGCGAACAACCCTATCCCACGCGGGGGGCCGATTGGCACGATCGTGGTGAGGCCGAAAGGCCCACCCGTGACTTGCTCCCGGCGTTAGTCCGAGAGGGTCACGACAGAATTGTCCGTCCGGTGGGCGACGTGCCGCGATTCGAGTTACGTGGCCGCTCGCACGCCGGCGGGCGCGAATTCGCAACAATATATACACATATACGTGTATATATATATATATATATATATATATATATATATATATATATATATATATATATATATATATATATATATATATATATATATATATATATATATATATATATATATATATTGTTGCGGGCCGGGGTCCGGTGGCGAGAACGAACACTTGGTGGGGGAAGTTACGTCATCTCCCACCAGACTCCCGGAATTGTCGGCCGTCGCTCACGGATAATTCCGTGACGCGGCGGGTCGCTTAACCGACTTCGACGCCAATACTTCAACCGCGTGGCGTAGGGTCTTTTTGTCGAGAATCAATTTACCTCATTAACCATGCGGTTTCGACCACCGGGGAACCACGCCCTCGGTACGCCTTGCCCGAACTGGGTCACACTACCAACTACGGTAGAGTACCAACTACCAACTCCGGATCGGATGCAGCCGAGCGGAACTACCAAGGACGTACCGGCTTGAATGAACAGATTATCGGGGATAAAGACCCGGCTAAACTCAGATCCGAACCATTCTGGACCAATGAAGGAAGAGACAAAAACGAACTGGGAACATTTCTGCAATAATTTATTTACAATCAACTTCCAAAAGAAGACACAGAGCAGACTTAAGTGGGAATAAAACTGGCAAGGTTTACAATTATCAAATAAAAACACTTCTGCAATTCTACTGAAAGATGGCGCCACACACTCAGACAAAAATAAACCCAGATGTATGGCAAAGGACCCCCGCAGCCAGAGAGGGAGGTGAGCTGAGGTCGCAGTTTTTTCGGGTACCTGAACGTTGGAGGGAAGGGATGCTCTGTGGTGCGGCACCTGTCAATGGTCGTGCGGCTCAGTCCACAGCTGCATGCGTGGAGACCGTGTCTGCGAAGGAGCCCGGGTCTGATAGAGCAGAGTCCGAGGCAGGGATCAGAGCTGCAGACAGGACCCAACGAGAGACCCGGTCAAGGTCGGGTTGAGGTCTTCCCAGCTCTCTCACACTCAAAATGAACGACCCCCAAAGAGCACAACCACTCTACGACCTTCCTCCTTTCTTTCGCTACCAGCCGACGAACTGTCTTACTCCAACGCTTCTCACTCCAACGCTTCTCACTCCAACGCTCTTCACTTCAATGCTTCTCACTCCAACGCTCTTCAATTTCCCGTCAGAAGGTTGCTTCGTTGATTTCCCGTCAGAAGGTTGCTTCGTCGATTTCCCGTCAGAAGGTTGCTTCGTCGATTTCCCGTCAGAAGGTTGCTTCGTCGATTTCCCGTCAGAAGGTTGCTTCGTCGATTTCCCGTCAGAAGGTTGCTTCTTCGATTTCCCGTCAGAAGGTTGCTTCTTCGATTTCCCGTCAGAAGGTTGCTTCTTCGATTTCCCGTCAGAAGGTTGCTTCGTCAATTTCCTGTCAGAAGGTTGCTTCGTCGATTTCCTGTCAGAAGGTTGCTTCGTCGATTTCCTGTCAGAAAGTTGCTTCGTCGATTTCCTGTCAGAAAGTTGCTTCATCGATTTCCAGTCAGAAGGTTGCTTCGTCGATTTCCCGTCAGACGGTTCCTTCGTCGATTTCCCGTCAGACGGTTGCTTCGTCGATTTCCCATCAGACGGTTCCTTCGTCGATTTGCAGTCAGAAGGTTGCTTCGTCGATTTGCAGTCAGAAGGTTGCTTCGTCGATTTCCTGTCAGAAAGTTGCTTCGTCGATTTCCAGTCAGAAGGTTGCTTCGTCGATTTCCTGTGAGAAAGTTGCTTCGTCGATTTCCAGTCAGAAGGTTGCTTCGTCGATTTCCTGTCAGAAAGTTGCTTCGTCGATTTCCTGTCAGAAAGTTGCTTCGTCGATTTCCAGTCAGAAGGTTGCTTCGTCGATTTCCCAAAGAAGGTTGCTTCGTCGATTTCCCGTCAGACGGTTCCATCGTCGATTTCCTGTCAGAAAGTTGCTTCGTCGATTTGCAGTCAGAAAGTTGCTTCGTCGATTTCCCGTCAGACGGTTCCTTCGTCGATTTGCAGTCAGAAGGTTGCTTCGTCGATTTCCTGTGAGAAAGTTGCTTCGTCGATTTCCAGTCAGAAGGTTGCTGAGCTGGCGACAGTTGGTGACGGCCTTGCAGTCTTACAGTTTCTCACAGCGCCTCAGCTTCTCACAGCTCCTAACAGCTGTCCGTCGGTTGTGGCTCCTGGTTTCTCCTGACGGTGGGTGATGCTCGGACCGTTGATGCTGGTTCTGCTCGAGACCTGCTCTTGGCGTACCTGATTCTTGGGGGTGATGTTGATTGGTGCTCGAGCCTGTTTGCGAGTGGGTGCACGGCAAGGCTGGGTGCTGGCAATGGACAGGGCAGGCTCACACATTTCAGAACGTTTTATTTGACGTACGATGACTTCTACTTGGTGAGCAAGACTAGATTTCTCTCTCCCCCGAATGATCTGCTGGGTACCCTTGTCTCTGTTTAATTGTTAAGTAAGGCATAGTGATAAGCACCTGCTCTTTCTCTTTTTCCATCAGTGCCTGGTTATTTATTTGCTTGCAATTATTTTGATTGATTTGTCCTGATTAATTCTTTATTTGCTTGCAATTATTTTGATTGATTTGGAATTTATTTATTTTTACCACACGGAAATAAAAAGTTATTTTTATTTATTTATTTATTTTCTTATTAATAAATTCTTTTGTTGACGTTCCAACTTGTCTGTGCTTGCGCTTTACTTCCATTTATCCAGCATTGTCCGAACCTAGATAGACTGGGAAGTAATTACCACACAAATTGACCTGTAATAGTCGGCATGCACCAGCGGTTAAACGCTCGAACGCCCTAATTAAGATCAAATCAAGATAAGATATGTGCATTGCCAAGGGTGCGCCCCCTGTTCAGGAAACCACGTGACCTCAAGTTAAATGGCAAAATTAGACGGTGGACACTGGAACTCGTTGTTAACTGATTGGCGTTTGCGGTTCTAAAGCAATCCACCGTACCACGAAATTAATTGTGAGCGGTGGCCCCAGGTCTGGCTCTTCCGAGGACAAACGGAAATTCAACCCCCTCATAATACACTCGGTACCCGTGGCAGTAACAAAATATGCGCGCGCACACGCACACACGTCTTTTAATGTTGAGTGGGGATTACCTTGGCTTGGTAGAATATGGAATAAGAGGGCAAGTACGCAACTTCTGCGATGTCAACTTTTCGCACCAATTTTGAATTTGTTTGAATAAAATTAGCAGACAGAGATACATCAAGACAAGCCGGGAGGCGACATGGCTGCTCGCTCTAGATGGAAAGCTGGCCGACGCGACTTGACGATATTCATGTACATGCTATCAATCAATTTCATTCTTTGACAATCGAATGGCCACGGCGCGATGATCAGAGTACAAATTAGCGAAAGTTAGAGTATGCATGTATCGGAGATTTTCGTAATTTGTATATTGTTCAGGAATCAGTACATGATCCAGCTGAGCAACGCCACGTGTCGGTCCATGATGGGAAGGAATGAGGTACAATTGAGTGCAGAAAGCATCAAATTTATTACGTCCGCTGGCTTGTTTTTTTATATGATGCTGTAAGACATTCTCCTTGGGCACAAAAAAAAAACAGGTCCCTCGGAGGTCCAGTTTCGGAGGTATTGATTTTTTTGTACAGTCCACAATAAGCGTACGATGTACGATAAAGTATTGTGACGTCCACTGGACTTGAACAGTCCCGCTAACGTAGAATGAGCCGAAACGATGGAGGCGGTTTATTTATTTATAACCCAAACATGGCGGTTCTAATCGCTCTACCGCAAACGGGACGAGGAAGGTGGCACGAGTCACTTTTCACTGAGTTGATGATGTTTATTTGTTTTTATTATTAACCAGAAATAACAAGACTCGGCAAGAAGAGGGATCCGGGGCGATTCGACGGGATGGTGTGGGATCGGGCGTGGGGAAAACACAGACAATTCCAATTAATATACAATTCTCAAACCCTCTAAGGCGCCAAGTACACACACACACACACACACACACACACACACACACACACACACACACACACACACACACACACACACACACACACACACACACACACACACACACACACACACACACACACACACACAAAACGTAGCTACTTCTGGTGGTCAGGCTGGACCGTGGTGTGGACGCAACTGTCCCTGGATCAGCGTCGGACGAGCTGGCCTTGCTCTCGTCGGGGGGCGGGCAGGAGAAACCGTGGTGCTGTCGACCTCCTGGTCCTGGCCCAAGTCCGCTCACAGCCGCCAGGGAACCAGTTCTGGCGCCAAATTGCGAGCAGGAGAGGGAGGCAGGTCCGCCCGCCGTTCGACCCCGTACTCCGAGTCAGCAGAACCCCAGAGCCAACCAAGGTGAGGCACCAGGCTCAGCAAGGCTCCAAGACACGATGAAGAACACGATCGAATCAGCACAACAACAAGTACGCTCTCCGCGCAACAGCCTTAACACCAAAAAAACCACGATCTTTTTGTCCCGATCTTCTTCCTCTTCCTTTTCGACCCCGAACAGAACCTTTTATCCTCCCGTCCTCGTCACTTCCAATCGAGCCGTTTTATTGGCCCACCGCCGTCGCCTTCCACCAATCGTGATCACGGGGCGGAGCCATCCGCAGCCCTGTCCTGTGACGTCACGGCCAGCCTCCAGGGACTACTAAAAGGGGTTTACGCAGACACACTTACCCTATCCCGTGTCCCTATCTAATTACGTGACAATTATCATTTCCCCCTTGAAGAAATGAACATTTACTAGACAGCTTATCACCACTGAATTGCTACTTATTACATCGAGATCCTGGTAAACTCGAACAGCATGGCATACCTAATTAAACATCCTAATTACCCTTTGAATGCAGACCCCCCCCTCAAACGTAACACTGCCCCCTCCTCTGGTACCGCAGCTCCTGCAAGGTATATCACAGGCACTACCGTACCAGCCTTAACACTGACTGACTCACACCTAATTCACCTAACGAAATAAAGTAGGAGGGGCAATGGGCAGCGAGTCGCAGCTAACTTACCTATCCTGCTTAATGTACTACCCACTTATGGCCTTATCCTCGCCTAAACAATCATTCGTTTTTTATTATTTTTTTATTTTATCACATGATAGCACTGAGCGAAGTTGCACTCCATCTTCTGGATCATCGCTCTTGCCCAGCACTCTTCCAATGATCTGGGGAGGGGAAACAAAAGGTTCCACAAAAACACAACACTTATACTTTACATTCCTACTCTAAGCCTTAACGACACTATTCACAGGATATTTACACTTGACCGCCTACCCCAGTGGATGCTAATAGACCCAGCGTTACCTGGGGAGCCAATTTTCAAATTTGCTTGCCCCAAAATTATGCGGACATCATGCCCTTGCTGCACCTGTCAAGTTGTGCGGGATCGAGTGGGACTCACACATCTTCACAACACTCACACCATGGTCATCATCACATTTCTAGGTCATGGTCCTCATTTTAATCATGCAGGCTGAATCCCGTCGTGGCCGTGGGGTGGTTTACCACAAGATGATGGGGGCATCTCAGGTGCAACCATGCCCACAGGTAAGCTTTAGTCCAACCCGGACGTTTCTCCGCCCCGCTCCCTTTGATTCCCTCCCCCCTGGTAGCCATCAGCTCTAATCCCGTACAACACTCTGGAAGGGGTCTCACTGGCTCCTCTGGCCTTCCTGGGTCGCCAAGGTCCTACCCGCCTTGGTCGCCCAACCAGACCCTCTCCCAGTTGCCTCCAGACACTGTCACCATTAGCCACCAGGTGGTGAATCTCCTTGAAGGGGGTCGCAATTCACGCTCACTGTGAGCTTCAGCAATCCCTGTGGACAAGCACATCATCCCCACCCACAAAACCCACATGACTCCCCCACCCCATCGGCCTTACATGTGACACCTGCATTTCTAACACTTCGCCGACCATGACCTTCCCTGTTACCACACCATGTCCAATAAAAAATCAATGTGTGCACCATACATTTCACTTCTTAACTTAAAACAACTCACACAGCACTTCTCACCCGATCCACGCACCAGCCATTGGACAGCCACTTGTGCCCGCTTTGTTACCAATTACCCACTGTCCCGATTGTCACTCTAAAATCCAGCAGAACTTACAAACCCATGCCAATTTTCCCACAATTCATTTTTTTCCACCAAAGGAGGGCACTTCGCCACAATCTCAGCAGCCGAGCATGGCCGTATATGCTCAGCCCAATCTAGTCTCCCCGACCCCCGACAGTGATTTCCGGACTCGACCTATGTAAGGGCACCTCGGATAGACCTAGCGGTTCAGCAGGAGGATTCACCCTCTCCGAGTCTAAAAGTCTATTGGAGGGTCCTCCATCGCCGGGTACCGGCAATATCGTTGCATGTGTCCTCTTCGCCCGCACCGGAAACAACTCCCCATAAAAGGCCCCCTTGAGTATCGGTGAAATGTCTCTTCCGGTTCCGGACCCCCTCGGCCATAATCGAATTGCTCTATTGGCTGGGCTGGATCCCGCCGCTTTGGCGCACTAACTACCGGATTACCCTTTATCAAACTCGACAGTTTCTGGCAAATTTCCTGAAACATTTGGGTAATGCCAATTTCTCCCAGCCTCTCTCCTTGATCCTGGATCTCCGCCTGTCGGACCGTCACCGATGGCCTCTCGGGCACCTGACCCGGCCGCCTCCACGAGGCCAGCCTGGCTGCACACTCAGCCGCTCGGTGAACGGTGGGTGGATCCTGAAGCTCCACTAGCGCTCGGACCTCAGGGTCCGGAAGAGCAGCTAAAAATTTCTCTAGTGCCAGTCTGTCCCACGCCTCCACTGTAAGGTCCCGATACGCGATCCTGACTGATTGGTAAATGTCCTGTGTCAGCTCCTGCACTGTCTCACCTGGCTTTAATCTGCGGTGCTGGAGCTGGGCCCGCACCAGATCACAGTTTGCCGCGAACCCAAACCGACGGCTCAACGCCTCGCAAATGTGGGAGCTGGTCAACATCCCCTCCGTGATAACGTTTAACACATCTGCGGCTGGTCCCCGCAACGTTGCCACCAAATTCCCTGTACGTTCCTGCTCATTCCACCCGTTTAGTCGGGAAATGCACTCAAATTGTGTCAGAAAAGCTTCAACGCTCCCTGACCCGTCGAAATTTACCAGGGGGATCACTTTTATGGTGGCCCGCTTCTCAGTTTCTCCCTTGTCCGAATCCAGCCCAGGGATCAAACACCCTTGTGGCTGCGTATCCAATTTCGGAGCCCACTGTGGCCAAAGATGTTTTGTGGTGAGGGTCTCATGGGTCAATTTTGCCTCCTGTTCCAAATGTTGAATGGACCGATTCACCTCTTCCCGCAGGATCTTCTGGGCCCGCACAACCTCCTCCAAGGCTCCGTCGCGAGTTTGTAGCTGCTCCTCAACCAACCCGGACACTCTACTTACAAAAGACAGCTCTACCAGGCCTTTATCCAAGACTTCATCTTGGCTCATAATTTTATCTTGTTCGTCCAAACGAGCCTCCAATCCTTTTACCTCCTCCGCCAAATTCATCCCTTGCTTCCTCAGCTCTCCCCACTCTTCAACCTGCAGCTGCATACGAGCATCCACACAGGCACGATGACGTTCCAGGCTTTCATCCACTTTATCAACCCGAATGTTCATTGCATCAATTTTATCTACCAATTTTTTTTGTATATTTTCCCCCTCCAATGTAATTTCTACCTTTGTTTCCTCCAATCTATCCTCGAATTTACTTTGTATTTCTCCCAATTTAACATCCACACACTCCTGCATCTCAGTTTTCATTTTCTCCATCTTTTCCCCCAATTCATCCCTCATTAAATCAATCCGTGCACCCAACTGTTCCCCCATTACCCCCAATCGATCCGCCATCTCTGCCCCCTGTGCCGTCATTTTTGCCCTCTGTGTCACGAATTGATTTTCCATTTGTGCCGTCATTTCTGCCCTCTGTGTCACGAATTGATTTTCCATTTGTGCCGTCATTTCTGCCCTCTGTGTCACGAATTGATTTTCCATTTGTGCCGTCATTTCTGCCCTCTGTGTCACGAATTGATTTTCCATTTGTGCCGTCATTTCTGCCCTCTGTGTCACGAATTGATTTTCCATTTGTGCCGTCATTTCTGCCCTCTGTGTCACGAATTGATTTTCCATTTGTGCCATCATTTCTGCCCCCTGTGCCGTCATTTCTGCCCTCTGCGTCACGAATTGATTTTCCATTTGTGCCGTCATTTCTGCCATTTGTGCCCCCTGTGCCGTCATTTTTGCCCCCTGTGCTGTAATTGCACTCATTAAACGTTCCAACATTGTCCAGATCGTCATCGTGCCGGTTTCCGGCGCTGCCGGCTCCGTTACGGGCGATGAAGCACGGTCCACGCTCGGAATGGGGGAGGTTCCAACCCTACCCCCGTCTCTCCCTTCTTCCCCCGACTCGCTGTCAGACACGTGGCCTTCCTCCTCAAACATCTGCACATCCGCCATGGTGCAGAAGTCCCATTTGCCGCCAATTAATTTAAATTTGAAAAATCCCGCCAAAATTTTCCCGCGCTCGCGCGCTTTTCTGTAGTAATTTTATATTCCAATTCGTGGCGAGATTTTAATCTTGGTATATTCTCCCGATACCAAATATAATTTAGAGGGGTTCGAACATCCAACACCCTGACACCAATGTGACGTCCACAGGACTTGAACAGTCCCGCCAACGTAGAATGAGCCGAAACGATGGAGGCGGTTTATTTATTTATAACCCAAACATGGCGGTTCTAATCGCTCTACCGCAAACGGGACGAGGAAGGTGGCACGAGTCACTTTTCACTGAGTTGATGATGTTTATTTGTTTTTATTATTAACCAGAAATAACAAGACTCGGCAAGAAGAGGGATCCGGGGCGATTCGACGGGATGGTGTGGGATCGGGCGTGGGGAAAACACAGACAATTCCAATTAATATACAATTCTCAAACCCTCTAAGGCGCCAAGTACACACACACACACACACACACACACACACACACACACACACACACACACACACACACACACACACACACACACACACACACACACACACACACACACACACACACACACACACACACACACACAAAACGTAGCTACTTCTGGTGGTCAGGCTGGACCGTGGTGTGGACGCAACTGTCCCTGGATCAGCGTCGGACGAGCTGGCCTTCCTCTCGTCGGGGGGGGGGGCAGGAGAAACCGTGGTGCTGTCGACCTCCTGGTCCTGGCCCAAGTCCGCTCACAGCCGCCAGGGAACCAGTTCTGGCGCCAAATTGCGAGCAGGAGAGGGAGGCAGGACCGCCCGCCATTCGACCCCGTACTCCGAGTCAGCAGAACCCCAGAGCCAACCAAGGTGAGGCACCAGGCTCAGCAAGGCTCCAAGACACGATGAAGAACACGATCGAATCAGCACAACAACAAGTACGATCTCCGCGCAACAGCCTCCACACCAAAAAACACGATCTTTTTGTCTCGATCTTCTTCCTCTTCCTTTTCGACCCCGAACAGAACCTTTTTATCCTCCCGTCCTCGTCACTTCCAATCGAGCCGTTTTATTGGCCCACCGCCGTCGCCTTCCGCCAATCGTGATCACGGGGCGGAGCCATCCGCAGCCCTGTCCTGTGACGTCACGGCCAGCCTCCAGGGACTACTAAAAGGGGTTTACGCAGACACACTTACCCTATCCCGTGTCCCTATCTAATTACGTGACAATTATCATTTCCCCCTTGAAGAAATGAACATTTACTAGACAACTTATCACCACTGAATTGCTACTTATTACATCGAGATCCTGGTAAACTCGAACAGCATGGCATACCTAATTAAACATCCTAATTACCCTTTGAATGCATACCCCCCCCCCTCAAACGTAACAGTATTTTAGCTGTTGCTAAGCAATGGAGGTGTGCATAGCAACCATTCATTTTTGTGTACATGCCAGCCACATTGTACACATTTCACCCAAGTTTCATCAAAATCAGACTCTTTCTCTTAGAGATATTCGCAATTAACAGTTTCTGAAATGTTCGACATGTACTCGCCCAAAACCTTTCTCCTCCTACAAATATTTTTTGTTAGGGCTGCAAATTGGCATGAAGGGAGCGAGATAGATTGCACATAGAACTCTAAGCTTCGATTTTCGATTTATTTTGTTTCGATTTTTTGACCACTTTAAAAGGGCCGTTGCGATGCCGTTGCTCAGGCCCGGGGTCCCATATTCGAAAGCACACGATTCCCAGAAATATTGGTTCTACCTCCCAAATTTCATTGGAATCGGTTGAGTGGTTTAGCCCCTAGGCTTGACCAAAGTTTCGCGGACAGACAGATGGAAATGTCCAGAATAAGGGTACTCTAGCGAGCAGCCAATAATTGAAAGGGAAAGTTCTGGTGTCTTTTGTGATCAGTGTGAAAGGAAAAGTTTTTGGTCACGAAACGGTGGCACTAACAGGGAGAAAACAACAGAGGTTAGAGGTCTGTGAGAACAACTGGGTCAGGAGGATTGCAGGAGTGAAGAGGGTGGATAGAAGGAGGATGGATGAACTGAGGGAGGAGATTGGTGTGCAGATGAGCTTGATGGGGAGATTGGTAAAAAGTTGGCTGAAGTGGGCTGGACAGTTGGTGGAGTAAGGCAGGAGGAAAAGAGGTAAATCATGGTTGAGATGGGAAAATTGTGTGATGAGTGATATTAATAAGGTAGGGGTGGTTGGACAGTGGAGATAGTTGTCTGTTTACAGGGAATAGTGGAGGAGTATTGTGGTCAAGGCAGGACAGACGTTTGGTACTCTTGGCAATGCCGGATTTACCTTCTCTGCCGCCATCGGCCAATTTTCAAAACCACCTCACTCAACCTTACTCAATACAAACTAGATCAGATCTAGTCTTTTGTGTGCTGATGCTGCGGGTTTTTTTTCAGCTTTCCAGTTTCATTAGTATGAGGGCATGCTGAAAAGTAATTTTTTTTACCTCGTACTTTTTTCACTTCAAAACGGGTAAGGATATTTCAATGAAACAAAGACACAACATCAATCTTAAGCCTAGTGTTGGCTGAATGGTTAAGGTGGCTGCCTTAAGATGTTATGGTTTTGAATTTGAGCCCCTGTCGTGCTGTTATATAACAAGTGGGTTGACTTCCGACGTTAGCAAAATGAGTACCAGCTTACTGGCAACCGGGGCCACTGCATCAGCGACAAAGCCGTGTTCCAAGCAACGATGGAATCAGCAGTCCCAGGCTGCATATGATATAATAATAACAATAATAATACGACATTGATAATTATTCCACCATGGTGCATATTTACTTCTCAACAGAATCAACACTGCGATCAACACATTTCTGTCAACGTTCAAGCAGTTTTGTGATGTCGTTATGATAGCACTTTGTGTTCAACTGAAAGAACCAGCACTTCACAGTGGTCTTGACATCATCTTTTTGGAAGAGATGAAAATCTGACGGAGCTAAGTCGGGGCTGTATGATTGATGCTGTAAGATGGTGAAACCGAGACGACAAACTGCTTCAGTCATTCACGCAATTGTATGAGGCCATGCATTGTCATGCTGTGTCTGCATGTCAGGATTACTCTCCGAATCCATGCTTTCAATTTCTTTCATTTCAATGTGGCACTCAGCTCAGATGTCGATTGCTGGAATTTTCGTCCTCCAGCAATCCTCAATTATCAAAGCTGAATGGAATTTGTGACGCGCAGAGTGGCATAAAATGAGTTATTAAAATGAAATCAAGAGACAAGCCACAAAGACAGACCTTGCGCACAGAATACGGAGTAAAACAAAAATAAACGATTCTACTTATTTCCAGAAAAACGATCCCCCCTATCAAATTGATGAATTAGAAAATCTTAATCACTCTTTTCACCGCGGGGCATGCACAATGCCAAGGCCCATTAATCCGGGGCGGTGCCAATCAACTACCGACGTCAGTGCATCCATTTTCCACTGACGATGACTTTCTGCTTTGGAAATGCTTTTCAAAGAAGTACAATTTTGTGTGGACACAGGCAGTTTTCACAAGTTATAAAACCACAGATACGGCCGATTCACCGTTTTTGCCGCCCTAACTTAATTTGCTGCCCTCGGCCTGAGCCTCGGTGGCCTATATGGAAATCCAGCCAAGACTGTTGGACCTCCCTCACCCCTTATAAAGGGAAGAGATGGAAGACGAAGACAAAGTGATAAATCACCATATTTGTTCAATCCACCATCGCTTCACTCTTGGTTCCTTCAGAAAACGATAAAAGCTGCATGTATGACTCTCCAATTGGCAATTGCAATCTGGAACGAAACACTGTACAATCTTCACAAAGCTACCGCAGCTATATTCTACGGCAGTGTAAAACCAGGCCATGCACCGTCATGTCAATGTGACATCATCGCCTCAGAGCTCTTTTGTGATGTATTCATTTTTAAATCCAATTAAAAGTAATTTTTTTGTTATGATACAAATGCAATACCCAACAGAGAATATCACTTCCTTTAGTTGGAATAATTGTAATTGCTTCAGTCATAACAGTGCGAGGCACGGTGACATTTATCAACATTTTTGGGGATGAACAAAACTGCGATTTTGAAATCTCTCGATGTGGTACTTCACGATTTATTTTAGCGCATTTTTCATTCTTGTTAGTTGTGAAAATGCTCGAGAATATAAGGTATGCATTTTAAATGCTTCTGACTTCACTCCATAGTAGATTTTAAGCATATCATTTTGTACACATTTGAATGGGTGACCACTTTGCTCCAGTACCACAGGTCAGAAGGATGGCTGGCTGAGTCAACCCACCTGGTGTTAATGTAATGGCATGACAGGGGTTCAAACTCAAGACCCAAAGATCTTAAGGCAGCCACCTTCACTGTTCAGCCAACACCAGGCTTTTAAAGTATAATAATACAGCAACAAACAACAATAAATTAAAATAGACTAAACTGGAGCCATTAAAAGAAAAATAAAAAGAATAAAGGAATTAAAATGATTTTTTTTTGATATTTCTAGAAATATCGCTGCATCGTTGACTTCGCTTTTCAAGCACTGAATGGTGAAAGCACTCAAGCACCCGAGGAAAACAGAGCCTCACAATGGGAATGGCTTTATTATTTACTCACAATGGGAATCCGTTAATGAGTTCCATGATAACAGCATGGCGGTTGAAGTCCACGGGTTTTGGGACTGGAAATCCTCGGTCATATAGAGCCTGAAACACAATACCACAAATGTTTGTATTTTACCTCGATTGTGTTTTATAACTGGTTTGAAACATGATTGGGGTTAGTTTAAGAACAGCACAGAATTTAAACCCAAAGCATGGGCCATTGAATCAACCCCTTACATTGTTGATGTCCAACCAGTTTGCATACAAGTATTATTAGGAGGGCACAGAAGAGGGTTTTCTAAATTGGAAATATTCAACAATAAATAAATAAATAAATAAATGATGCAGTCTACCTTCATATATGCAAACTCCTTGAGGGCGGCAATGCGTGAGAGGTAAATCCACGACACATGCCTCCTGTGATTGTGGTAGTCACGTTTATTCCGCAGGTTCCGGAAGGATGTGCGTCCAAGGCGGTGCAACTTGAGTGCCAATTGAGTCCCTTCACCATTTGCTACGATGTAAATATCTGCACCACATGAAGAGGTGGTACGTTCTGGCTAATGCACCCAAGAACCAAGCCTTTCTGTGCACTTCTATTCTACACACACACACACACACACACACACACACACACACACACACACACACACACACACACACACACACACACACACACACACACACACACACACACACACACACACACACACACACACACACACACACACACACACACACACACACACACATACACACACACACACACCTGACACTTTTCTAAATTATCCAGTTTCAACTATTCATAAAATATTATGTAATTTAAAGGATTGGTGTAATGATGCCCAATCGAGGAACAGGATTTGGGCCACAGCACGTCGCTTTCCGGTCCTCGTCCCATCCTTCGCCCAGAGCTTATAAAAGGGAGCAGCGCGGAGCTGCTAAGAGAGCTTTTTCGAGGTAGAGCATTATTCGTGTGCAGCTGCCGTCCTTCAGTGCTGTGTGTGGTTGCTCTCACAATCCTAATTACCTCCACCCACCGAAGGTGGACAGAGAATATGTTTTCACCGCTGTTTGTCTGTTTATTTGTGTGCAGGATATCTCAAAAAGTTGTGGAGGGACTTGGATGAAACTTGGTGGGCAGATTGGGTGTGTGACAATGACAACTGATTTGATTTTGTTGAAGATCAGAATCTGGGCAGATTAATGCGTTCTACCAAGTGCCCCTCTAGTTTCACCTGCAACCGTACCATAGAATAGCTTTTTACCTCTGCCACCTCCTTTAGGTGAAGGAGGTTGTTTTCACCCCTGTCTGTCTGTCTGTGTGCAAGATGTCTCAAAAAGTTGTGGACGAATTCAGATGAAATTTTGTGGACAGATTGGGTGTGTGACAAGAATGAACTGATTAGATTTTGGTGAAGATCTGGATCTGGATCCGGCTACTTGAAGCGATTCTTCATCATTGAGAGATAAGGCTAAAATGATACATAGTACGGTTTCTCAAATAGTTGTGGACGGATTTGGACGAAACTTGATTGACAGGTTGGGCGGGTGACAAGGACGAATCGATTCGATTTTGGTGAAGATCCGAATCCGGATACGAGTTATTTAATTGTTAAAGCGATTCTTCACCATTGAGAGATGGGGCTAAAACGATATATAGCGTGATATTTCAAGAATTTATTGGGCCTGATATGTTCTATTGGATCAGGCATTGAGTGGCAGAGATATGCGCTCTACCAAGTGCCCTGCTAGTTTGAAATGTTTGTCGAAAAAAGGCATTTGTACAATGTGGAATGGAAAAGCATCTTGTTAATCAAATAATTTGGGATGAAATTTATTATCATTGACATTGACTTGTGATTCTAAAAAAGAAACTGACGTGTGAGTTTGGGGTTTTCCTTTTTTAATTCGAGTTCTTTTGGATTCAGTTGCATTTTTCAATTAACAGTAAACACAACTTTGAAGCAGCTCAAAAAGAAAAGCCAAGCAGATATTGACACAATTCAAAGCAATACATATATGAAAATCGAATAGACATTGCTTTTGATGTGAACATATTGGCAATTATCATGTCACCTGATTCTTTCCCGACACCAATCTGGTTTCCGAGAGATGACAAAGCCTCACGTGCCGCGAGCGTTCTTAGTGCCAGGAAGTCGTATCCAGTGAACGTGAGCCGATAACCCTGCACAACTGTATACAAATACTCATCTTGTGTAAGCATTTTTTTGATTTCGCCAAATATAAAATGGATTCACAAGTAAGCAGTCTAAAAAAGGAAGCAGTGCAGTTTGGCATTTCCTTCTCGTGATGTGAGGCAGCCAGAGATCCCCCTTGTGTCAATTCAGCGTCCGCACCACTTAAATTAATTTTTTTTTGACAGATAGAAGGAAAGACATACCAAATATTGAATCGGCTACACCACTTAAATATTGAATCGGCTCCACCACTTAAAAATTAATCGCTTCCAATAAATTATCTTATGGTGGTGTACAAGTTACTTTCACTTGTCTTAAAAGCTACCAACACCACCTAAATGATCTCAAAAACTTGGTGAGGTCGCATTTTGCCTCACAGCATCACGTGCTTTGTGAAACTCCACATTGGCTTACACTTGCTGCGCTCATAAGCGATCAACTTGTTCTTCACCAGTTCCCTGAGAATCTTGTTTGCTCCTCCATGCTTGAGACTTGCAATGGAGGCTACCAGGCTAGCAGGCACCATATCGTGGTTCTTCATACCCATTTCAACCTACAGCACACGCTCAAAATCGTTAGTAATCATAAATCTAACATCAAGAGTCAATGGGCTAAGCTTTACAGGTAATGTGCGATGAACAAATGCAGACAGATCGTACTAGAAATGTACAATTCAACAAATTTCCTCCAGATCCAAAGAAGATTGAAACCGTCGTACAAATCAATTAATCGAGTCAAACATCTTCGAAGATAAACAATGGATTTTGTCGGATAAAGATAAATAAGAGTATTGTTCACTGCCTTTGTAATCAAAGTGCGGGCGACATTTCGAGGGTTAGCCCTTTGTCAGAGCTAGATATGAAAAGTATCTGAAAACTTCCAAGTGAAATCAAGGGTAACATGAAAGCAATTGAAAATAAATGAACTTGTCAAGCTCTTGACTCTTGCAGGATGTTGCACCGATGTAGTCATCTATGGATCATCCAAAAACTTATGATGTCAGATCATTTAAAAAAAAAACAGATCAAAACCGCATTCTTTTCCATAAGCAAGGAAAAGACTGGCATAACTACAACCCACTTCAGTCATCCCATCAATTTTCTATTGTTAAGTATCTTTGAAGATACATGGGAACACTATCCTTCACACAGACTCGTATTGTATTGCATTTTGACAAGATACTTGTGATTCATAGAGTAACGATGATAAATCAAGCCCTGCTCAGATTGTGTCACATGCTGATCAACATTCATGTTCAAGGGAGTTTTCTTTGAACCAAAAATTAACATACCTCGACATGCTTTGGAGCACTTACAGGTAGACAGATAAACAATGATCAAACTCCCAATGGAGTGTGTGTGCTCTCTACCTCTCCATGCTTCCCCCCAAACTAAACCAACTTAGGTTGAAGACATAACAGTGAGAGTAAAGTTGGGGTTGGGAAGGCAGATTCATACCATTAAAGACTTGTAGTCTCTTAAGTTGGTAATACTTTGAAGAAATTAGTCTGCACCAATCACTGGCGATGCACTTCATTGCAGGTGAGGCTTAACCTTACGACAGAATGGACACCACAGTTGGGATTTGCTTCCCCTGCACTACCCCCCCCCCTCAACCCCCAACAAACGTATTTTATTGGAATATTACTCTGTAATTGATGCAGAATAAAACATGCTCCACTACCCGAGAAAAATTGCCCACAATGTACCAGAAGTCTGTTTTGGGTCTCCATTTAACCCTACGTACGACTCATGAAGTTGGGAACCCAGGTCCAAACCCCATATATTGTGTTGATTTGTCAAACAATATCCTTGCTGCCCTCGCCAGAGGAGAGGGCATTGCATTTGGATCCGCTCGTTTGTCCGCACAGAACGTGAGTATGTGTTAATTACATTCGACCCTTTCGGACCCTATCGACCCCGAAGACCCTTCACGCACTTTAGACCCCTTGGACCTCAAAGACCCTTAAGACCCTCTCAGCTTCCTTTCTACCCTTTAGACCTTCACACCTTTCAGACCTTTTAATACCCTGGAGACCCGTTTTAGACGTTTTAAGACCCTTTAGTCCCCTTGAAACAATTCCGACTATTTAGACCTGAAATTACACCGGACCCCTTCAACCTTATATGACCATTCAGGTCACTTCGACCTTTTCAGACCTTTGACCTTGACACATTTACAACTAGACCATTTAGCTCTTTCATTTGGAATCAATGACCTTTCATTTAGTACATCCTTCCATTTATTTGCCAGACAAAACAAGTCCTGGTGAGGGTCTGCAATCTCTGAATTGCTTTTTCTTGTTACAACTGCAAAGGTATATTAATGTCAACCATTGTTTTGTCAAACACAAGGAAATTAGATGCAGGTGGAGGCCATTCAGCCCATCATGCCTGCGCCGCAACACCACACTAATTTATCAACACAAGATCAAGACAAGAATAATGCTAATTTTATTTTTTTTTGCATTTTTTTTTTTTGGACTTTTATTTTCTTTCCAGGGGAGGGAACATGGGCGAAGATGGTTCTTCCGTAAAAAAAATAACATCAACCACACAACACCCCCTTGACGAGACCCCCCACAAACAACACTCGGCACACATGCACACAATCACCTGTCAATGCTCAAGCTACCGAGAAGTCCTGTTAACATCCCCATACCCCTCTATTTCCATAAGTTCCAGGTACCTATCTAAAGGCGCTGTCACACCTTGACGATTTAGCCAGCGTATGCCGACTTATGAAATATTTGTCTAAAACGCTGGCACACGTCGAATACGTTATGGGTAAGTTTGGAATACATACGTTAAGAGCACGCTGAAAAACACTGCCATACGTTGTAGTACGCTGGCTTTCATCGTTGTACTTTGCGGTTGTCCTCAAATTTTAGCATGCTTGAAATTTTACGACGTATGCCAGCGTATGACTCACACGTTCCGCTACGCTGGCCATAAGTTGTAGGCACGTTATGCGATCGTTGACACACATTACTTGCAAGTTACTCATAAGTCGAAACACGTCGAGGTAATGATTAGCGTACCCGAAACTTATTTATAACCTATGAGTAACGTGTTGTAGGCACGTTACACGATCGTTCACACACGTCGAGGCACGTTATGCGATCGTTGAGACACGTTACTTGTAAGTTACTCATAAGTGGAAACACGTCGAGGTAATGCTTAGCGTACCCAAAACATATTTCTAACCTATGAGTAACGTGCTTTGAACCTATATGTAACGTACCTCCAACGCATATTGATGTATGTAGATGTATTTGATTGACGTCTTCCGGACGACCACAGAACTTACTGAACGTGTTTCTCATTTACAGCTACCGTATAATGGCGTATTGGCAGCGTTTAAAAAAACAACAACAACAACAATAACTTCCGATATTTCGTCACGTGCTGTTACGTCACGTCCGATTGCCTCTTCAGTTTGATCATGTCTTATTCTTAGTTCCTCTGTGAATATTTTCTGTTTGAGGATATTGTCACGTCGACGTCGAAACTTAAAAGCAAATGTCCGAATACATTTTAAAATTTGTGATCGACTAAAAAACAAGCAGTCATAGACTGGTACTTACGAAATCGTCAACTTGACCTCTGACCTTGTCTAATAAAAGCTGTCTCTAGAGAAGGTAGCGACGCAAACCAGAAGTTTCTACAAAGATTCTGTACCAAACCATCAAAAATCGAATGTTTTGGATGTTTGACCTCACTGTGACCTTGACCTTTGACCGATTTTGACCAAAATCTAATCAGCACAAGCCATCAACCTCCTGAATCACGTGGTGTAATTTGACATTGGTAGCTTCTTCCACTCTCGAGTTATCGTACCTACACACACACACACACACACACACACACACACACACACACACACACACACACACACACACACACACACACACACACACACACACACACACACACACACACACACACACACACACACACACACACACACACACACACACATACGACGGTAGTCATCAATATAGATTTCGTAAGTAAAAAATAATAATAAAAAAACAACAACAACTTCAGATATTTCGTCACGTGCCTTCACGGAGCCAAGGAGAAAAAAAGAAAATGTGCCTTGTCCGAGAAAATAAGTTTCGGGTACGCTAAACATTACCTCGACGCGTTTCGACTTATGAGTAACTTACAAGGAGCTTGTGTCGACGTGTGTCAACGATCGCATATCGTGCGTACAACTTATTCCCAGCGTAGCGGAACGTATGAGACATACGGCGAGTACGTCGTAAAATTTTCAGCATGCTTGAAATTTCACGACGAACGAGACGTACCACGAAATATGACAGCGTACTTCATCGTTTTTCAGCGTGCTCTTAACGTATACACAACTTACCCATAACGTATTCGACGTGTGCCAGTGTTTTAGACACATTTTTCATCGGTCGGCATACGCTGGCTAAATCGTCAAGGTGTGACTGCGATGTTGACACTTCCAATTCTCAGGCGGTTACGATTTAAATCGGTGTGTGGCAGGTTTTTAACAGGCTACGCCACGAGTTCGTCGGCGATATGTGCAGCGCGTTATACCTAAGTTAAACTATCGTTGGGCATAGGTTGTGAACGCCGACAATAGGCTAAGCATTCGTTGGTATAAGTTATCCATAAGAAAACGAAATGTTCTGTGCCCGTTACTAATATGTTATGCATATGACCAACATGTTATGAATACGACCAA
This sequence comes from Eptatretus burgeri, assembly GCF_056783735.1. Classification (NCBI taxonomy): domain Eukaryota; kingdom Metazoa; phylum Chordata; class Myxini; order Myxiniformes; family Myxinidae; genus Eptatretus; species Eptatretus burgeri. Next base: position 29,073,484 of record NC_140964.1, read on the forward strand.
AACTTTAAAAAAACCATCAAAATTTCAGCGTACGCAAACGTTTTACATACATTTTTATACGTTGCCATTGCTGGCTAAATCGTCAAGATGTGACAGCGCCTTAATTCCAATTTAAACTTATCGACTGCTTCTGCTGCCACTACCTTTCCGGGGAGACCATTCCATGCACTAACTACTCTCTGAGTAAAAGTCCCCTTCCTTGCTCCCGTCTTAACTCTCTTCTTCTTTACTCTCAAGCTATGGCCCCTGGTCCTCTCACTGTCTACTCTGTTGAATAATTAATCTTCACGTATTTTATCTCGACCTTTCATTATCTTTAACATCTCCATCATATCTCCTCATAACCGCCTCCTTTCCAGTGTATAAAGCCCTGTCTCCTTCAGCCACTCCTCATAGCTGAGTCTAGCTAGGCCCGGAATCAATCTAGTAGCTCCTGCGCTGAACCCTCTCCATGACATATATGTCCTTCCGGAACTGTGGTGACCAAAACTGTACACAATATTCCAGATGTGGCCCTCAATAAATTCCTGTACAATATCAACACCACCTATTTTGATTTATAATTGATCCCCCTCCGAATACAACCTAAAACCCTATTTGCTCTACCTGTAGCTGCCTGGCATTGTGCCACCTGTTTACCTACCGTATCTATTACCACCCCCAGATCCTTCTCCTGTGTGATGCGCTCCAAAATTACCCCTTGCGTCCTGTAATCTCTATTTTCATTGTTCTCTCCCATCCCCAGCACCTTACACTTGCTCAGGTTAAATTCCATCTGCCAATCTTTTGTCCAATCTATGCAAGTTTCAATACTTTCCTGAATCTGATCACCACCCCCTCTGATATCCACTTTACTTCCAAGCTTTGTGTCTTCTGCAAATTTTGAAAGCTTACTCTTCACCCAATTATCCAAATCGTTGATGAAAATAATGAATAGTAATTGTTCGAGGACTGATCCCTGAGGTACCCACGACTTACATCCTCCCACTCACAGCCACTCGTTGCTTCCTACCACTAAGCCAGTTTGAAATCCAATTAACGACCTGACCAGCCACTCCACAAGCCCTCACTTTGGATAATAACTTCCGACGTGGTACCTCATCAAATGCCTTCTTAAAGTCCAGACATACAAGTCCACTGCCATTCCCTCATCCACCCAATGAGAAAAAGCTTCATAGAACTCGAAAAGATTTGTTAAACAGGAACTACCTTTGGTAAACCCATGCTGACCTCCTTTAATTAGTTTGTATTTATTTAAATGGTTCCTCATCTGGTTCTTAATCAATATCTCCAACACCTTCCCCACAACCGAAGTCAAACTAACAACAGGTCGAGAGTTTCCAAAATTCTTCTCTTATCTGGATCATTTCTTAAATAATGGCGTTACATTTACAAATGAGATCCACAAACTCTACCACGGTCTGATATATCAGGTTTTGATACCACATGAGTGTTTCTCATAACATGCACAGGGGATTTCAACATATTGAAAACTCCTTGGAGTCAGGGTGGGAAAGATGTTTTAGGATCGTTTCACGATGTAAATCAAGACGGAATGGAACGAGAACGATACATATACATATATATATATATATGAATAATTAATTAATAACGTAGTTTGACATACCCCGGTGAGGACTCTAAAATCATCTTTGGACAGATACCGCAGCAGAAGGACGTTCAATTTCCCCATGATGTGAACCTGAAATCTCGCAAATTGAAGGCCGAACACAAACTGTACATCACATGGTCAAATCGAGAAAACCCGGGCTTTGTACTTCCGGGTTGTTGTTGTTGTTGTTGTTGTTGTTGTTGTTGTAATTATAGCGTAGGGTGGTGCTTTGACATTTAAAAACCTCTCCATGCTAAAAGTACGGTAATTATTCACTAAAAATGAGTGTATCTTGTGAAATGAACTGCCGAACTTGTCGGTTTTTAAGAAAAGGAAGAGGTTAAACAATCAAGGAGGCGGTATCTGGGAAGAAGAGGAGGGTGCAAGACAGCAAGTTGGTGGAGGGAATTGAGGCATTGTCGTGAAGAAGAGGAAGCTAAATTAAGATAAACGAGGAAGAAGAACCCCCCAAAATAACAGAGACTACTTCAACCATCATGTCTATGGCTATAATTGCCATGTCCTCTTTCCACATTTCATAATGTGAATCTATCACCGATATTCCCTGACATATATCGTTCATTCCGACATATATTGTTACATATTGTTTTGTGTGGTTGTTTTCTTGTTATTTTCTCTTGGACGTACAGTGCTGCTGCAAAACTCACATGGTGAATTTCAGATGAGGTGATTTTGGGAGAATTTTAGTGACTGCTTGGTTTATTCTCCTCACTTGTATCTTCAACTGTTTATTGTTATTTATTCGATGAAGATGTGGTCTTTGCTTGCGTGATATTCATTTTATTTCCTCGATTTTTATGAGCCAGCTCATCTTCGAGCCAATGCTCTTCATTGTCAAACGCATCTTCCTCTTCTTCAATCTGTTGTCCATTATTTTCTTTCTCATTGTAAATGTATCCTTCTTGCTATTATGTGTTTTGTTTGAAAAGGTGCTATTTGATCTGAGTCAGTGACTTCAAGTTGATTATCTCAGCATTATGAGCCCTACATTGAGATGGATCTCAGCATTATGAGCCTTACAATGAGATGGATCACAGCATTATGAGCCCCACCATGAAATGGATCTCAGCATTATGAGCCTTACAATGAGATGGATCACAGCATTATGAGCCCTGCAATGAGATGGATCTCAGCATTATGAGCCTTACAATGAAATGGATCTCAGCATTATGAGCCTTACAATGAGATGGATCACAGCATTATGAGCCTTACAATGAGATGGATCTCAGCATTATGAGCCCTGCAATGAGATGGATCTCAGCATTATGAGCCCTACAATGAGATGGATCACAGCATTATGAGCCTTACAATGAAATGGATCTCAGCATTATGAACCTTACAATGAAATGGATCTCAGCATTATGAGCCTTACAATGAGATGGATCACAGCATTATGAGCCTTACAATGAAATGGATCTCAGCATTATGAACCTTACAATGAAATGGATCTCAGCATTATGAGCCTTACAATGAGATGGATCACAGCATTATGAGCCCTGCAATGAGATGGATCTCAGCATTATGAGCCTTACAATGAGATGGATCACAGCATTATGAGCCCTACATTGAGATGGATCTCAGCATTATGAGCCCCACCATGAAATGGATCTCAGCATTATGAGCCTTACAATGAGATGGATCACAGCATTATGAGCCCCACCATGAAATGGATCTCAGCATTATGAGCCTTACAATGAGATGGATCTCAGTATTATGAGCCCTACAATGAGGTAGATCCCAGCATTATGAGCCTTACAATGAGATGGATCACAGCGTTACGAGTCCTACAATGAGATGGATCCCAGCGTTATGAGTCCTACAATGAGATGGATCCCAGCGTTATGAGCCTTACAATGAGATGGATCACAGCGTTACGAGTCCTACAATGAGATGGATCACAGCGTTATGAGTCCTACAATGAGATGGATCACAGCGTTATGAGTCCTACAATGAGATGGATCCCAGCGTTATGAGCCTTACAATGAGATGGATCACAGCGTTATGAGTCCTACAATGAGATGGATCACAGCGTTATGAGTCCTACAATGAGATGGATCACAGCGTTATGAGTCCTACAATGAGATGGATCCCAGCGTTATGAGCCTTACAATGAGATGGATCACAGCGTTACGAGTCCTACAATGAGATGGATCACAGCGTTATGAGTCCTACAATGAGATGGATCACAGCGTTATGAGTCCTACAATGAGATGGATCCCAGCGTTATGAGCCTTACAATGAGATGGATCACAGCGTTACGAGTCCTACAATGAGATGGATCACAGCGTTATGAGTCCTACAATGAGATGGATCACAGCGTTATGAGCCTTACAATGAGATGGATCACAGCGTTACGAGTCCTACAATGAGATGGATCACAGCGTTATGAGTCCTACAATGAGATGGATCACAGCGTTACGAGTCCTACAATGAGATGGATCACAGCGTTATGAGTCCTACAATGAGATGGATCCCAGCATTATGAGCCTTACAATGAGATGGATCACAGCGTTACGAGTCCTGCAATGAGATGGATAACGTCTTCACAGTAGTGGGTTTAATCTCAGAAACCCGCTCCAAGACAGGATTTTCTAAATCCAAGACTCGTATTTATTTGAATTTTGACAAGATTAAAGGATCCATGTGTGTCCTTCCTTGCACCAAATTCCTTTTTATTCAGATTTTGCCTTTGTTGAGGGAACTTTGGATTTATCAAGTGTTCACATGAACTAGAGAACCATGTTTGCATGCTGTATTATATTCCACCTCCGAGGAAAGGTTTTGAATGTAAAACTCCTGGCTCTGGGGGGGGGGGGGGGTGTTTGTGTGCATGACTATTTGAGAGCGTCACCCTAATTTTTTTTGTTCTATATGCCAAGACCTTCAAAAAAAAATTTGGGTAACACCTCCAGATCAAGTACATTTTCTCTGTCGGGTCCATCTTGGATTCGCAGTTGGCTGCCAGCAAACCATAATTGAACCAAAATGCCCGTATTAGGTTTAGATGGAATAAATTATAATTATTAAGAATCCATAAATTATTAATTTTGATTTACTTCAATTACTTATGCATTGCTTAAGGCCTAGTCACACGTCGAATACGTTATGGGTAAGTTTTGGAAACATTGAGAGCACACTGAAAAACACTCCCATACGTCGTAGTACGCTGGCTTTAAACGTTGTACTTTGCGGTTGTCCTCAAATTTTCCATGCTTGAAATTTTACGACTTATGCCAGCGTATGACTCACAAGTTCCGCTACGCTGGCCATAAGTTGTAGGCACGTTACGCGATCGTTGACACACGTCCACACACGTTACTTGTAAGTGACTCATAAGTCGAAACACGTCAAGGTAATGGTTCGCGTCAGTGTTCCAGACTCCCTTGTTTTTTTTTTGTTTTGTTTTTTCTTCGGTATGACGGTGATGTTGACACTTCGATTTCTAGTGCGGTTATGATTTAAATCGTCGAGCGGTAGCCTATTAATTATATTATATTATAACCTCACTAGAAATCGAAGTGTCAACATCACCGTCATACCGAAGAAAAAAAAAAAACCAGGGAGTCTGGAACACTCACGCTAACCATTACCTCGACGTGTTTCGACTTATGAGTAACTTACAAGTAACTTTTGTCGGCGTGTGCCAACGATTACATATCGTGCATACAATTTATTCCCATCGCATGTGGAACGTGTGAGGCAAGTATGTCGTAAAATGTTTAACACGTTTAAAATTTCAAGACGTACTCCACTTACTACGACTTATGATAGCGTACTTTAGCGTTCTATCCACGTATACCAAACTTACCCATACCGTATTCGACGTGCGCCAGCGTTTTAGACGCATTTTTCAGAGATCGGCATATGCTGGCAAGATCGCCAAGGTGTGACTGCGATGTTGACACTTCCATTTCTCCGGCGGTTATGATTTGAATCGTTGTAGCCTATTAAAAGGCTGCCGCACGTCACGTGATCGTCGGCGATACTTGCAGCGCGCTATGCATAAGTTAGACTATCGTTGGGCATAGGTTGTGAACGCCGACAACAGGCTAAGCATTCGTTGGTATAAGTTATCTATAAGACAACGAAACGTTCTGTGTCCGTTACTAATATGTTATGCATACGACGAACACTTTATGAATACGTCCGAATCTTTAAAAAAAAAAAACATCAAAAGTTCAATGTAAGCCAGCGTTTTACATACATTTTGATACGTTGCCATTGCTGGCTAAAACGTCAAGGTGTGACTGGGACTTTAACACATTTTAGCATGATGTATTCTCTTAAAACTTGGTTCACAGGAGAAAATGACCACATTTTACATAATCTTAGTCAAAATAGTCGAAAATCGCTTTCAACTTGAAAGTACCTCAAAGTTTGATGGTCTCTGAAGGCCCTGTCACACCTTGACGATTTAGCCAGCGTATGTCGACGTATGAAAAATTTGTCTAAAACGCTGGCACACGTCGAATACGTTATGGGTAAGTTTCGTATACGTTAAGAGCACGTTGAAGCACGCTGGTATACGTCGTAGTATGCTGGCATACGTCATAGTACGCCGAGCTCCTTGACAAATTTTAACATGTTGAAAATTTTTCGACGTATGCAGCGTATGACTCACACGTTCTGCATACGCTGGCATACGCTGGCATACATTGGCCATAAGTTGTAGGCACGTTACGTGATCGTCGACACGTTACTTGCATGTTACTCATAAGTCAAAACACGTCGAGGTAATGTTTAGCGTACCCCAAACTTATTTCTAACCTATGAGTAACGTGTTGTAGGCACATTACGCGATCGCTAACACACGTTACGCGATCGTTGACACAGGTCGACACACGTTACTTGTAAGTAACGCATAAGTCAAAATACGTCAATGTAATGTCTAGCTCAAGCGTACCCGAAACTTATTCCTAACCTAAGAGTAACGTGCTTTGAACCTATGTATAACGTATCTCCAACGCACGTTGACGTATGTAAACATATTTGATTGACGTCTTCCGGACGACCACAGAACTTACTGAACGTGTTTCTAACTTACAGCTACCATATCATGGCGTATTGGCTGCGTTTAGGGGAATTGCTATATAAATATGGAGTTCACAGGAGGAACCCTGAGACGACAATACCTACTACCTGTCCTCCAACATCAACATGACCATCGATTTGACACTGTACCAGTTGCGTGCCAATAGAGCCAGGAGAAGAAGAGGTGAACGGAGGAGAAGGAACTGGGTGAGACCATAGATTGGGAGGCGACGGCATTTTGGAATGTATGACCAGCTCATGGTGGAACTCCGTAACGAGGACCAAGGATCCTTCACCAACTTCCTGTGTATGCCCCCAGCAATGTTCGACGAGCTGCTAGCCAGAGTGGGTCCAAGGATAACCAAGCAGTACACCTTCTACAGGGATCCGCTTGAGCCTGGCATGAGGCTGGCATTGACTTTGCGTCACCTTGCCTCTGGAAACCGGTATGCATCGATGAAGTTTGGATGGAGGGTCCCTCATAACACCCAGTCCCGAGTGGTCAGAGAAGTCTGTCAAGCCATTATCGACGAATACGTGGATGAGGTGCTGGTTTGCCCAAGTACTCCTGATGGTTGGCGCGCCACAGCTGAGAAGTTCTTCCAAAGATGGAACTTTCCCCATACATGTGGGGCACTTGACGGGAAGCACGTGGCCTGCCGCTGTCCTCCAAAGAGTGGGTCCCAATACTTCAATTACAAAGGATTCTACTCCATTGTTCTGATGGTGCTTGTGGATGCTGACTACAAATTCATTTGGGCAGATGTCGGCGGTACTGGATCAGCATCCGATGCACAGATATTCAATGACTCTGAGCTGAAGGAATGTGCTGAAGATGGTACCCTTGGTTTCCCTGACCCTGAGCCTCTTCCAAACGACAACCAGGATGTACCTTACTTCTTCATCTGTGACGATGCCTATGCCTTACGAGCAACCATGATGAAGCCATACAGCCTCCGGGGTCTGACGAATGACCAACGCATCTTCAACTACAGGCGAAGCCGAGCAAGGAGGGTAGTAGAAAAGGCATTCGGCATCCTGGCTAACAGATTCCAGGTTCTGCTAAGTACCATGCAGCATCACCCCTCCACTGTCAAGCTCATTGTCAAAGCATGCATGATCCTGCACAACCTCATGAGGACCAGGTATTTCATGTTTACATAGCATATATTATACAGTATGCAATGCAAATTAACTTTTAGCCTATGCTTATAAAAATTATATGATTTACCTTAAATGTTATATGTATCATTATGTTACTTTTTTATTGTACAGCGCATTCGAATATATGTTTTTATTTTAGGTGCGCTTTATAATTAAATAAAATAAAATTCAAATTCCAGGTACCCAGGACTACAGAACCAGCAGCTTGACCGGGCAGGGAATGAGAAACGCGACCTTGTTCCAGGAGCATGGCGAGAGGGACATCACTTGGAGGATACACAGACAGCTACTGGCCACAACACCGCCTCCAAGGACGGAAAGAAACAAAGGAATATCCTCAAGCACTGGGTTAACTCCCCAGCTGGCGCAGTTCCGTTGCAAGATAGGATGATTTAGATATTTGTATTGCTGCATTGTTCAGGCAATAAAGGACCTCAGAGGCAGTAACATTCCTCTTGAAATGAACATCGTTTCATTGATTTACGAAGGATAAAGACATAAGGGATAAGCCCATAATTTATTGGCTGCTCGCTAGAGTACCCTTATTCTGGACATTTCCATCTGTCTGTGTGTCCGTGAAACTTTGGTCAAGCCTCGGGGCTAAACCACTCAACCGATTCCAATGAAATTTGGTAGGTAGGACCAATATTTCTGGGAATCGTGTGCTTTCGAATATGGGACCCCGGGCCCGAGCAACGGCCCTTTAAAGTGGTCAAAAAATCGAAAAATCGAAGCTTAGAGTTCTGTGCGCAATCTATCTAGCTCCCTTCATGCCAATTTGCAACCCTAACAAAAATATTCGTAGGAGGAGATAGGTTTTGGGCGAGTACATGTCGAACATTTCAGAAACGGTTAATTGCGAATATCTCGAAGAGAAAGAGTCTGATTTTGATGAAACTTGGGTGAAATGTGTACAATGTGGCGAGCATGTACACAAAAATGAATGGTTGCTATGCACACCTCCGTTGCTTAGCAACAGCTAAAATACTTTATCGTACACTCATTGTGGACTGTACAAAAAAAATCAATACCTCCGAAACTGGACCTCCGAGGGACCTGTTTTTTTGTGCCCAAGGAGAATGTCTTACAGCATCATATAAAAAAATATAATCTTTAGTGAATAGATAAATGGAATTACCAGGGCTGCCATTTGTTAGAGTCACTTTGGAAACATGCCTGAAATTTCACAAGGCGGGTTTCTGGGCGCAAACTAAGAGGGCTGTGATAATCATATTTATTGTGCAAAATTGATTGATAGCATGTACATTGTACATTGCACATTGTACATGAATATCGGCTGGCCGCGTCGGCCAGCTTTCCATCTCGAGCGAGCAGCCATGTCGCCTACCAGCTTGTTATTGTTAATTATTGTTTTTGATTTAAATATTAAAAAAATAACATCAACAACAAAAAAGAGTTTGCTCAACTTATATTCAGTGCTCTGGTCAAAACAATGTCTCTGCAAATCCAGAGAAGCGCACAACTGTCACTGGATGTAGTTGTGCTCTGGTGGTGGAGGTGTCTTCAACTCCCCACACAGGGTGCTTGCAGCAATAGGATCGCTGGACAGGTTGAGCATTCCTGAGAGTCCAGAGATGTTGAATATACTGTGACCGCTAGTGTCAAAGGCGCTTGGGCTCTGGTTCGGTAACTGGTCAACCGAGCCTAGAGCAGCAGAGGCAGAGGCAGAGGCGGAGCTTGGCTGCTGCGTAATCACAGGAGGAGGAAGCTGGAACCCATGTTGAGGGGGAGGAGGCATCAGCTGCTCGCTCTGTGGCTGCTGCATGTCCGGGTCCACATGGACAGTTGTCTGTACGCCCCACGCTGACGCAGCCGGTGCCTTGTGTCTCCACATGTGGCGAGTTGGCTGGTACGTAGCTGGTGCTTTACTTCGCATGGAAGCAGGAGCAGGGACGGTGCGGACTATGCGAGGTTCTTCCTCACCACTCTCCTCGTCCAACAGCTCACTGAGAATTGGGGTGAAGCGTGACCTTGCCTTCCGGAACTTGCGCATAGACATGCTGAGCAGGCTGTCACGCATGTAGTTTCCGAAGGCTACGGTGGCTGTCATAGGCTGAGGCTGCATGAGAACTTTGAGGAGCTCCCCAGACTCGAGCACTCTCTTCTGCAGTGACTACAGCAACTGGTCATCGTCGTGGCCACGCTTCCCCTTGCCCTGTGTGGATGAATAGGGGACAAGGGAGGGCGTGCTGTCGTCACCAACCATGAGCTCTGCACAGGCAGCCTCGGCAGCCTCGAGGTCCCCGCTGTGTGCTGCAATGGTTTCCTTTACCTGCAATTATGACAATTGGTTAGTATATTACAAGGCAAAAATAAGAGGCAAATTCAATGTTTTTTTTAGTAATCAATGAATAATTTGCTTTGACATCTGTAGTACAGTAAAACGAATATAAATACCCACATTAGTATTGATATTAATGTGTTTTTACTTACACTATTGACGGGCTCAGCATGATGGCGGACCACAGTCTTGAGGAAGCCGAAGTTTGCCTTCAACCACTGCTCCCTCTCTGTCATCTCCGGGGCGCCGTCACCGCTCTTGTTCTTGTCGAGACGGGTGTGGGCGTCTCGTAGGGACTTGAACCACCCTTGAAGGTGCTCCACAGACTTTCCCATGGCCTTGCCTTGATCCTCCCAGAGCTTTTCCTTCTTGTCCACCCTCCGGTAGCCCCTCTTCTTGATGTCCCAGAGGGAGGCATTCACGTGAAGGAAATCGCACATGAGCTGCTCCTCTTGGAAATCAAGACAAAACTGTGTCTTCTTGCCCTCTTCTTCGCAGGGGTTGGGCAGAGAGGAGGCGGAGGTAGAGGCCACGCACGCAGCTATCGATGCCACCGACGATGCCGCAGAGGCGTTGGAGCCAGCATCCTCTCCGTCAGAGGGTGAGCGTGGTGGCGAGGGTTTTGGTGATGATGGATCGTCCTTGCGTCCGTGTCCACGGTCATGGCCAGAAGACTTCTTGGCAGCATTCTTCGGAGCTTGCTTCGGCATGACGATGATGTTGACACTTCGTTGTCTGGCTTTGTTATGATTGAAATCGTCGAGCGGCAGCGTCCATGTAAATCGCCGAGCGGCAGCTATTTAAATCGTTAAAGCGTTGAGCGGCAGCGATTTGAATCGTTCAAAGCGTTGAGCGGCAGCCATTCAAATCGTAAAAGCGTTGAGAAACAGCCATTCAAATCGTTAAAGCGTTGAGAAACAGCCATTCAAATCATTAAAGCGTTGAGCGGCAGCGATTCAAATCGTTGAGCTGCAGCCTATGAATAGCCTACGCCACGTGATCGTCGACGATACGCTGCCGCACGCTATGCATACGTTAAACTATCATTGGGGATACGTTGGGAACGCCGACAACACGCTAATCATTCGTTGGTATAAGTTATTGAAACGTTGTGTGTACGTTACTAAGGGCCCTATCACACCTTGACGTTTTAGCCAGAGTATGGCAAGGTATCAAAATGTTTGTAAAACGCTGGTGTACGCTGAACTATTGATGTTTTTTTTTAAAGTTTTGGGCATATAATAACGTGTTGGACGTATGCATAACGTATTAGTAACGTACACGGAACGTTTCAATCACATATAGATAACTTATACCAACGAATGCTGTGCGTGTTGTCGGCATTCACAACCTATGCCCAACGATAGTCTAACTTATGCATAGCGCGGCAGCGTATCGCTGACGATCACGTGGCGTAGGCTATTAATAGGGTGCGGCTCGACAATTCAAATCATAACCGCACGAGACATCGAAGTGTGAGCCGCTGTTACACCTTGACGTTTTAGCCAGCGTATGCCGACGTATGAAAAATTTGTCGAACCAAGCTGGCACACGTCGAATACATTATGGGTAATTTTGTATACGTTAAGAACACGCTGGCATACGTCGTAGTACGCTGGCATACGTCGTAGTACGCTGGCATAGATCGTCATACGCCGAGTACGTCGAGAAATTTTCAGCATGTTGAAAATTTCTCGACGTACTCGGCGTATGACACACGTTCCGCATACACTGGCCATAAGTTGTAGGCATGTTACGCGATCGTTGACACACGTCGACACACGTTACTTTTAAGTTACTCATCAGTCGAAACACGTCGAGGTAATGTTTAGCATCAGTGTTTCCAGACTCCCTGGTTTTTTTTGTTTTTTTCTTCGGTATGACGGTCATGTTGACACTTCGATTTCGAGTGTGGTTATGATTAAATCGTTGAGCAGCAGCCTTTTAATTACATTATATTATAACCGCACTAGAAATCGAAGTGTCAACATCACCGTCATACCGAAGGAAAAAAAACAACAACAACCATGGAGTCTGGAACACTGACGCTAACCATTACCTTGACGTGTTTCGACTTATGGAGTACTTTACAAGTAACGTGTGTCGACGTGTGTCAACGATGACGTAACGTGCCTACAACAAGTTACTCGTAGGTTAGAAAGAAGTTTCGGGTATGCTAAACATTATCCTGACGTGTTTCGACTTATGAGTAACTTAAAAGTAACGTGTATCGACGTGTGTCAACGATCGCGTAACGTGCCTACAACACGTTACTCATAGGTTAGAAATAAGTTTCAGGTACGCTAAACATTACCACGACGTGTTTGGACTTATGATTAACTTACAAGTAACGTGTGTCGACGTGTGTCAATGATCGCGTAACGTGCCTATAACTTATGGCCAGCGTTATGCGTTATGGAATACGTCGAAAATTTTCAAGCATGGAAAATTTGTCTAACAGCTCGGCATACTACGACGTATGCCAGTGTACTACGACGTATGCCAGCGTACTACGACTTATGCCAGCGTGCTCTTAACTTATACAAACTTACCCATAACGTATTCGACGTGTGCCAGTGTTTTAGCCAAATTTTTCATACATCAGGCATACGTTGGCTAAATCGTCAAGGTGTGACAGGGCCTTAATACTGTTAAGGCTGTGGAAATTCGCAAACCACCATTCAGGTCCCGTCGGTGAGATAACTGTAAGTACATGTGTAGTTAGCCCCAAACCCGTTATTTTGAGGGAATTTATGTGATTCATTCGGGCTGCGATGCTTTGAGATAGCCGTTTTTCTGTTCTATCTTTATTTTGAACCGCCATAACCATCAAACCACCACCAAAAACCCTCCACCACCCTCACCTCTCTCCTTCTACGGCCATTCCCGCACCACCTGTGAACACTGAGCATCGGGCTGTCTTGGGCTCGTTCAAAATACGCACCGAGCCGCGAGTGCAAATACCGGCCTTTCCGAGGGAGAATTCGGATCAAGAATGCTACACGCCCACTTCTGATCCGTCCAATCAACAAGTGCGGAGCGGCTTGGCCCCGCCTCCAGGCGCGTCCATGTGAAATCGAAATATGCAAATTCTAGGATCAGGGGAGGTTCACGCCCACTTTTCCTCCGTCCAATGGGCGAGCATGGCTCCGCCCCCGAGCTCATCCTGATCCGGAAATTTGCATATTGTTTCTCCTGCCGGCCTATAAAATGCCGAGCGCAAGGCGAATCGTGGCAGAGAATTTTGGGAGAGAGTCAGTTTTGGCAGAGAGTGAGAGTTTTGGTAAGAGAGTCATCAAGCAGAGTGTGGCAGCAGCAGAGTGTGGCAGCAGCAGAGTGTGGCAGCAGCAGAGTGTGGCAGGGGCAGAGAGTGGAGTCGGGTGGCGAAGGCACCGAGTTGGGTTCTGCAATCGGCTGAGGAGAGTTGGGGGAAGCGGCCAAGGAGCTTGGGTCCGAGGCGAGAAGGACGGCGGTCGGTGACGAGGTCGCGGTGGGAGATCGCTCGTCGTGGGACCCAAGCCAGCCAGCCATTCTCCCTCCCCCAGAGCATCAACAATTCCCCCTTTTCCCCCGCGCTGAGATAGTGCAACAAAGGGGGCCCCATTCCCACCCCACTCCAAACGTCGTGCCAACGAAACCCGCGAAGGAGCACAGAGTCGGGGCACAGCCACGCGGCCACGTCTGCAGCTCGTCCACCAACGCATCACGAGGACGCGGGGAGGACCCACCCGGTCTCGCGGACCTGGCCGCTCCTTCAGGTCCCGCGCACATAATGGCCGACAGGCCCGTCTGCCCTCTTGTCTATGAGGGTGGCTTCTTTCCTTTGCTTTTGAGTAAATGTGTGTCGGCGCCATGTCTTGTAAAGTAGAACTGTATAAGTGTTGCCGTGTGTGTACGCGTATTCGGTAGTAACTCTGCGTCATTGTTTCTTTTGTTTTCCTGATATAGGTGCATTTTGACTGTTTGGCTGTATATGTGTGCTTTCCATGTGTCGCGTAATAAATGTCGATTGTGTGAACTGTTTTCCCGTTTTGCTTCGTCTTTTCTTTATTGACTCTCCATCCTGCTTCACGTAAAGGGTTCGTAGTGGGCTTAATACGCCCGATAATGAATCAGAACAGTCGAGGCTGACAATAACACCGCTCGGTTATCCCGATAACACGGAACAGACCGCTTAAGCGGTTTGTGTCCGGAGTCGGCCTGCGGTGAGGTACGATCGCCCGGTCGACCATCCGCGCAGGTACTTAGGTAGATCGAATTTGGGGAGCAACCCTATCCTGCGCGGGTGGGCAATTGGCACGGTCGTGGTGGGGTTAAACCCCCACCCGTGACTAGCTCCCGGTGTTGTTCCGAGAGGATCACGACAGAATTGTCCGTTCCGGTGGGCGAGGCGGCCGCCATTTGAGTCGAGCGGCCGATCGCACGTCGGCGGGCGCGAATTCGCAACAATACGTTATGCATTTGTCGAACTCGTAATGAATACGACGAAAAATTTAGAAAACATCAATAGTTCAGCATGGGAAAAAAAACCAAAAAAAAAACCATGGAGTCTCGAACACTGACGGGTTCCTCGTGTGAACCCCATTTTAATATATCAATTCCCCTAAACGCTGCCAATACACCATTATACAGTAGCTGTAAGTTAGAAACACGTTCAGTAAGTTCTGTGGTCGTCCGGAACACGTCAATCAAATACATCTATGACTCTACATACGTCATTGTGCGTTGGAGATACGTTACACATAGGTTCAAAGCACATTACTCATAGCTTCAAAGCACGTTACTCAGAGGTTAGAAATAAGTTTTGGTTACGATAAACATTACATCGACGTGTTTCGACTTATGAGTAACTTACAAGTAGCGTGTGTCGAAGTTTGTCAACGATGGCGTAACGTGCCTACAACTTATGGCCAACGTATGACAGCATATGCGGAACGTGAGACATACGCTGGCATACATCGACAAATTTTCAACATGCTGAAAATTTGTCGACGTACTCGGCATACTACGACGTATACCAGCGTACTACGACATATACCAGCGTGCTTCTTCAGCATGCTCTTAACGTATACAAAACTTACCCATAACGTATTCGACGTGTGCCAGCGTTTTAGACAAATTTTTCATACGTCGGCATATGCTGGCTAAAACAGCAAGGTGTGACAGCGGCTTGAATCGTCGATCGGCAGCTTTTTAATAGGCTACGCCACGTGATTGTCGGCGATACGCTGCCGCGCTATGCATACGTTAGACTATCGTTGGGCATACATTGTGAACGCTGAAAACATGCTAAGCATTCGTTGTTATACGTTGTCGAAAAGTGATCGAAACATTCTGTGTACGTTACTAATACATTATGCATACGTCCAACTCGTTATGAATATACCAAAAAACTGAAAAAAAACATCAATAGTTCAGCGTACGCCAACGTTTTACATATATTTTGATACGTTGCCATACGCTGGCTAAAACGTCAAGGTGTGACAGGGCCTTGAATGACTTAATATTGTAAGTAGAGCAATAAAATTTGGCCAAAAGTTTCATTATTAAGTTCTCTGAACAATTCAATTTTCATATTCTCACAATGGGGTACGCTAAACATAAATGTGATGACCACAGAGCTCATTGTAAACCAAAGTCACCCCTACCCCCAAATGGCCACTTTTGCGGTATTTCATCAAATAATGATATCTCCTTATTCGAATGCCATGGAAAGTTGATTTTTTTATACTAAATATAGGTTATTGACCCCAAGGAATTCATTGGTAACATTTTTGTATTTTTATAGCTGATCTAATTAGCATAATCCCAAGATTTTCCTCAAAATGATTGCCAAAATAATGAAAAGTAGACATGATTTAACATTGAAGCTTTAATTAATGGTCGAAAACAGTGATGTGCATATGCTTCAATCCTACAGGGAATATATTGAGACACTCATCTTAATTATATGTCAGGGAACTTGGGGCACAACCACATACCGGGGAAAGGTCAAGTACCAAAAGATTTCCATATTTTATTTCTAGTCATCACACCATGTTTAGAATGATATGGGCTGTTCCTCGATAAAGGTAATACTGTGATGACAATGTTGGGTCCATTTGACCTTGACCCCATTGTTCGAGGCCAACCACCATGTAACCAAAATATTCCATATGTTATTTCCCATTTATTCATAACACGTATGTAACTGAGCCATCAGACCATTTTTTTTAGAAAGATAAGGACATTTTTTTTTACAAAGGGAACACTGTTGAGGGTCTATTTGACCTTGAATCCTTCACTCAAGGTCAAATATCAGGTGACCAAATGATTCCCCATATGTGATTTCCTATTAGTGTATAATACATACCTAAGCCCTCAGGCCATTTTAAAGTAAATTACAGGGATATGAAAGTCTATGATGTCATTTTTGGGGATACCTAAGTGAGGTAAAGAAAAAAGAATTTTCAAGAAAAAGAAGAGAAAACAATGCTGCAAATAAAATGTAAGATTTTAATGGATCACCTTTGATTTTAAGTAAATATAATGGTCAAAAGTTGTAAATGAAATATCAAAGAATAATTCTATCTCTTAAAATGAAATATTTTAATGAATAATTGTGAAATCTAGATCAAAATATTTAAATTTCAAAGCAAAATGGGGGAATCTCCCATATGGGGGAATCCCCCAATTCTATCTGATCCCCAAAATGAGGGAATCCCCCAATTCTATCTTTTAATAGACAAATTGTCT
The DNA here is from genome assembly GCF_056783735.1 of Eptatretus burgeri. Taxonomy (NCBI): domain Eukaryota; kingdom Metazoa; phylum Chordata; class Myxini; order Myxiniformes; family Myxinidae; genus Eptatretus; species Eptatretus burgeri. Next base: position 29,090,349 of record NC_140964.1, read on the forward strand.
AGTGTCATAAAATTTGATCTGGAACACATAGAAATATAAATTAAATGTCAAATCATCACATTTTTAAGGGAAAGGAATTGAATGGATTTGGTTTCCAATACCTTGACCTTGGCCTATGTTTTCAAGGTCAACTATTATTATGCACATATTAAATGTATCAGCTTGTCAAATCATATCTAGGATACATATGAATATGAAGAAAATGATAAATTATACATGATCAGAAGTTGGGGAAGAATGGAAAGGAAACTATCATCACATGTTTTCTGCCTAAACAATAAAACAAAAACAGACCCCCATTTACATGAACACATGTAACATGGGGCACAACCACAGAGGGAGTAGGAGTGGGAGGGAGCTTGAGGGAGTGGGAAGGATATTAAGTTAGAGTTTCATCTGAAATATTGTTCTGCATTCCGAATTTTCAAATTTTGGCAGCAATTTTGGAATTATTAATAAGTAGATGAACTCCAAAAATGTAACCAATGAATATCTTGTGGTCAAAAACCTATATATATAAATGTAGTATCAAAAATCAACTTCCCATGCCATTCAGTTGAGTAGATATCATAATTTGATGAAATACCGTAAAAGTGGCCATTTGGGGGCAGGGGTGACTTTGGTTTACAATGAGCTTTTTTCAATATTTTGGCAGCAATTTTGGAATTATGCGAAGTAGATGAATGACAAAAACTACAAAAATTTGATCAATTAATTCCTTGGGGACAATAACCTATATTTAAAACGAAAAATCAACTTCCCATGCCATTTAGTTGAGGAGATATCATTGGATGAAATGCCGTAAAAGTGGCCATTTGGGGGTAGGGGTGACTTTGGTTTACAATGAGCTCTATGGTCATCACACATAGCCCCATTGTGATAATATGAAAATTGAATTGCTCAGATAACTTAATAATGAAACTTTTGGCCAAATTATATAGCTCTACTTACAATATTAAGTCATTCAGAGACCATCAAACTTTGAGCTACTTTCAAGATGAAAGCTATTTTTGACTATTTTTGACTAAAATTACGTAAAATATAGTCATTTTCTAATGTGAACCAAGTTTTAAGAGAATAAATCATGCTAAAACGTGTTAAGTAATGCATAAGTAATTGAAGTAAATCAAAATTAATAATTTATTGACGTCTGCTAATGATTTATTCCATCCAAACCCAATATGGGCATTTTGGTTCAATTATACTTTGCTGGTAGCCAACTGCGAATCCAAGATGGACCCTACAGAGAAAATGTACTTGATCTGGAGGTATTACCCAAACACTTTTTTGAAGGTCTTAGCATACAGAACAAAAAAAAAATAGGGTGACGCTCTAAAAGAGTCATGCACACAAACATCCCCCCAGAGCCTGTACCAAAACACAGAATGCTCAACTGAGCAGTCAGTCAAGGCTTAACTTCTGCACGCAATGTGTGTGTGTGTGTGTGTGTGCGTGCGTGCGTGCGTGCGTGCGTGCGTGCGTGTGTGTGCGCGTGCATTGGGGGACGTTATTATCTGTGAACCCCAAACACAGAATCATCAACTCATCAGTCTGTCATCAGTCAAGGCTGAACTCCTGCAGATAATTGTGTGTGTGTGTGTGTGTGTGTGTGTGTGTGTGTGTGTGTGTGTGTGTGTGTGTGTGTGTGTGTGTGTGTGTGTGTGTGTGTGTGTGTGTGTGTGTAATCGGGGACATTCTAAATTGTGACCACCAAAAACAGAATCATCAACTCAACGGTCAGTCAAAAACACATTTTTGTTTTTGGTGTTTGTGTGTGTGAGTGTGAGTGTTTGTGTGTGTGAGTGTGTGCGAGTGTGTGCAATGGGGTAAGTCCTGATTTGTGAACCACAAGCACAGAATCATCAACTGAGCATTCAGTCAAGGCATAACTTCAGCACACAATTTTGTTTTTGCTGTGTGTTTGTGTGTTTGTGTGTTTGTGTGTTTGTGTGTTTGTGTGTTTGTGTGTTTGTGTGTTTGTGTGTGTGTGTGTGTGTGTGTGTGTGTGTGTGTGTGTGTGTGTGTGAGTGTGTGTGCACTGGGGTAAGTTCTGATCTTTGAACCCCAAACACAGATTCATAAACTCAGCAGTCAGTCAAGGCTTAATTGCTACACACCAGTGTGTGTGTGTGTGTGTGTGTGTGTGTGTGTGTGTGTGTGTGTGTGTGTGTGTGTGTGTGTGTGTGTGTGTGTGTGTGTGTGCGCGCGCGCAGCGGGGGAGGTTCATATCTGTGATCCCCAATCACAATATCATCAACTGAGCAGTCAGTCAAGGCTTGACTTCTGCACAAAATTTTGTGCGTTTGTGTGTGCGTCTGTGCATGCGCACGCACGTGCGTGTTGTTCATGAAGCCGAACATTTTCTCTCTGCAAACTCCCCTGCTCCCACCCCTTTCCCTCTCGCTCTCTCTGTCCCCTCCTCACTCCACTACCTCCTCATATTGTGCAGCACCCTCCTAAAAAATTGGATTCGCTATATATGCTGGATATCCCTTATTGTCGGGTTTTCCGTGTGTGTGTGTGTGTGTGTGTGTGTGTGTGTGTGTGTGTGTGTGTCTGCAACGCGAGGCTCCACAGCATGAACCAGCGAACAGATTTCGATGAAACTTTGCCAACAGGTGGAATATATACTGGGAATGTGCGCGTTTGAATTTCGTTGCCTAGCAACCACCCGTTGCTGTGCAGCGGCCGAAAAACCGCGTACAGTATTTTCAATACTTGTCCTTCAGTTTTGAATGTAGAGAAACGAGACTTCGGAATTAAAATTCCGAAGATATTTAGAAAATTTTACTCGAGCCGATTTTTGATTGAGGTTTTATTGTTCAAATGGTAGTCCTTCAAAAATCGGGTGTCTATTTCCCGTCATTTAAGGTGTGTATACAGTGTTTGTAAGGAACTACACCGTCGTTCCACCTTCGATCTCTCGATTCTAACGTTATTGACCAAAGTGAAAAGGATCCAAAATTAATGGAATCACCGGCATTTCTGCCTTTGTGGATTTCTAATATGTTTATTTATTTTCCGAAAACGATTCCCCACCCAAACACCACCTCCAATTAGTTATTTATTTATTTACCGAAAACGATTCCACGACCCACACACCACCTTCAATTATTTATTTATTTTCCGTAAACGATTCCACGACCCACACACCACCTCCAATTATTTATTTATTTTCTGTAAACAATTCCCCACCCTCACACCACCTCCAATTATTTATTTGTTTACTGAAAACGATTCACGACCCACCCTCCACCTCCAATTATTTATTTATTTGCTGAAAACGATTCCACGACCCAAACACCACCTCCAATTATTTATTTATTTAACGAAAACGATTCACGATCCACACACCACCTCCAATTATTTATTTATTTTCCGAAAACGATTTACGACCCACACACCACCTTCAATTATTTATTTTTCCGAAAAGGATTCCACGACCCACACACTACCTCCAATTATTTATTCATTTACTGAAAACGGTTCCATGACCCACACACCACCTCCAATTATTTATTATTTAAAGTGGGCATATGAAAAATATTGTGTGGCTCAGGAGGTGTTGTCAAACAGGAGCATTGAGAGAAGTTTATCAGGTTTTCCGTGTGTGTGTGTGTGTGTGTGTGTGTGTGTGTGTGTGTGTGTGTGTGTGTGTGTGTGTGTGTGTGTGTGTGTGTGTGTGTGTGTGTGTGTGTGTGTGTGTGTCTGCAACAGGAGGCTCCACAGCACAAACCAGCAAACCGATTATTTTTCAAATGGTAGTCCTTCAAAAATAGTGTGTCTATTTCCCGTCAATTTTTATGAGGAGTGCCAGTTGGCAAAATACGCAATAGGAAAAATCTTGCCAGGCAGAGGAACAATTGTATGTGAACCAATACGTCTTGGTAATGAATCTTCGTTGGTGGATCGGTCAGAATGAAAAGCATCGTATCCAATGCTTCGATCCCAGCGAATCCCTCGTCCCCTACCGGCTTGTATCTGTCTTTCTCTCTCTCTTCCTCAGTGGCGATTTTGTCTGGAGGGTGCTTATCTTCAAACTTATCCAGATGGTGCTTTTCTCTGCACAGTGTTTGTGCCCGGAAGTTTCTGGCCGTCTCTGGACGCCGTTTTTCTCCAGACCAATCCAGTTGGTGTTTGTTTGTATCCGGATGTTTCAAGGCGGTGTTTGTCTCCGGATGTGTCTGTGTGTTGTATGTCTCCGGATGGTGTTTGTCTCCAGATGTGTGCAGGTGGTATTTATCTCCGGACATGTCTGGGCGATGTTTCTGTTTGGACGGAATTTGTTTCCGGAAGTGTCTGGGTGTTGTTTATCTCCGGATGCATCCTGGCAGTGTTTGTCTCTGGGCGGTATTTATAGTTTGACCCGTAAAAATTTGATTGTGCACCTTTATTTGTTTCCATCTTCATTGTTATTCTATGCAGAATCATTTTGATGAGTTTTTGACATAATTATTTATGTGACTCTGTGACTTTGCACTTGTGACCCATTTGCACTTGTAGCTTTGACATAATTATGAAATACTCTTCTCCATGTTCTAATAATAGAGGTTGATTGAAAATCTGATGACAAAAGCTCAAATGGTGAAAATCATTATGGCCTGAGCAGACATACATAAAAGAAATTCACTCATCCCCAACCAAACAACCAAAGGAAAAGATTGATGGGCCCTAACCTTGCCCGTCAAAGTGACGGACGACCACTGTAATTTCCATCTCCACCTCACCAATTGGGAAAAGATGGAAGGACTTTGCACCAACGTTGAACCCAAAAAGGTGATGATACGCTGCTTGCAGAGATGGTCACCAGAGCCCAACCAGACAGAGTGAGTTGCCGCATTTTGAGCAGTTTTCACTTGTACACTGCATAGTCGACAAAAACAAACAAAAACAAATTTGTTAATGATGCTGCTTGGATGTGATTGATTTTCAGTATCATAAATGTATTTAAGAGAGAATTGTGTCGCTTAAAATTCACGAGTTATTTTACATAAAACACTGAAAAAAAAGGACTGAGGAAGGTAGCACCTACCTTTTGTGAGAAGTTGTTTGCATATTCACCTTGACATTACATATCTATTTTAGATACAATTACAATTCTTGTCCTGAACCAAAAATACGAAAATCTAAATTGCTCTTTCACCAATTTCAGTCAAGGCATCAATTTACACCAATTTACACCAATTCATGCCACATTCAGATATTTACAAATTTTAATGTGGCATTTGTCCAAGGAAAAATCTTATGGTGAGTGGGTATTACTAGTATTAATATTGTTTCGTAATAACATAAAGATACACCGTGAGAGAGTAAGCCAGTGACACAGTGAGCCAGTAAGAGAGTGACACAGTGAGACAGTAAGAGAGTGACAAAGTGAATCAGTGGCAGAAATCCAGTAAAAGAGTGACACAGTGAGTGTAACAGTGAGAATGACACAGTAAGCCAGACAGTGAGAGAGTGATCCAGTGTACCGACACAGTGAGAGTGACACAATGACAGTGATCCAGTGAACTAATGACACAGTGAGACAGACAAACAGGGTAAAATCATTGCCTCGGTCCACCGTTGCTCACGGAGCTAATTAAGGTTCAGAATCACAACCCGTGTGCTTGGGTAGAAATGTGTGAGAGAGTCACAATTATCAACATAATTGGAAGACATCTCACTTTTAATCTCTCATCGAAGGTTTTTATGATTATCTTTTAGTATTTTTGCGAATGTTAACTTTGTGTAAAGTAGGTTATTATTTGTTTCAAAACGGAAGTCCTTTACGGTGGATTGGATGCTGGGACATCGTGAAATTGTCTGTGGAGAATACTGATCTCCTCACTAACTGGATCACCAGGTAGCTTCATCACTCAAGCAAACAGTCCAACAAAATAGCTGATAACGAACGGCTGGCTTGGCTAGCGAGAGCAAGCACATTGGTAATGAAACACGTTAACATGGAATCTGTTTCCAAGCAGGGAAAAACGAAAAAAAACATGCGAATTTTTTAGCTGTTGAGTCCAAAGCAAAAACAGCAAAGTGAGTGTGAGAATAACATGGAGTCCTGTTTTTTGGGTGTTTTGGGACTGAAAAAAATTATGCCCAGGAACCGAAAAGAAAAAAACGAAATCTTAATGCGCCTCTGACGGGCCTGATATACCAAACTAAATTTCCCTGATTTCCCAATTGTGTTGTGTACCTTCCCCGAAAATAGTACATTGTCATTCGTGACAATCCATGCTAACCAGCTGTGGTGGTCGGGATGCACCCACGTCCAAGGATGGTGAGCACGAACACCGCAATGAGAAACCGTGACATGTCTGATGTATGGCTGTCCATGAGCTGACAATTTTATGACACAGCTCTGTCTGACGAGTTCCCTATTGTTGGAATTCTCATTGTAACCGTGAACAACCACTGTGAGGTCACAATGGACCATGGCCATATGCCCCTTTCACATCGTTTCTCTTCATATCTCAACGTTTATCTAATTATTGTTTTTGCTCCAATTAATCTCTGCCGGTGAAAATCACATGTCCCAAGGATGATGACGAACACGCTGCTTTTGTTTTTCAAATAAATTTTTTGTACCAATGAGAACAGGATTTAAAAACGTTCAGTTTGATAAGTTGGGACACTGATTACTGGCATTGCATCCAGACGTGTGTTCATTTAATTTACTCATACACCCACTCACAACAGAAGAGGGAGCACGGGTCTTGTTACTTGGGTTATGAAGATAACAGTAGATCGAGATTCCGGTCTGTTATTCTGTGGTGGATTAAAAACAGCATAGAATGCCTCAAGGGTGTCGGGATTCCTCCAAATTTCTTTCAGGTAAATGTTAAACAGCACAACCAACTGTGTAAAAGGTAAACCAAACATGTTTGTGGTTTTTCATGTTTTTCCTTCTGTTGGTGTTTTCTACAAAACACCATGACACGATATTTATACACATTAATTTGGAATTTGTACAACGAAAATCCGGTTGGTGAGTGGGTATTATTAGTGTTGATATTGTCTTGTAAGATCATCAATATGATTCTATGATATTTGGTGTTGTTTTTAGAAGTGGCCTTGAAAAAACTCCACAATTATCTATCTTACCACCGATATCCACCTGAACACGGACTTCACCCAAGGTGGAGGGACCAACTGAAGTCGCGACAGCCTCCATCGTTTGACCCTTAGTCCTCCAATCAAGTTTGGTTGTGAATGGATAAGTATATCATGACCGAAAGTATCACGATCAAAAACAGACAGAGAGACAGAGACATGAACTTGTGTATTTCAGTGTGATGATGTTAATCGTGATATACCTTGTTATAAAGGACCTTACACACTGAGTGATGGTGAACGTCCGTATTTGTTTATGTCTCTGGTTTTAGGACGAACCTTCATGTATTGTGTGGTGGACGTGCATACATAATAAGTCGACAGTTTTAAATATTCCCACTCCACCATCCCGTTTTTCTCCATAAATCCGCAACTGTGGGTGGACGAAGGTGATGTTTTCACCCCGATCGATCTGATTGTTTGCTTCTTGTCAAATCGAAGATTCGTAAGTGTCATGGAGTTCGGTAGAGGAGCATGAAACTCCCTCACCAGCGACGACAGGTTGAAAAAAGTGCGGCCCCATCAAATGTGCACAAAATGATCCGTTTAAAACTCCGATGGAGTGAAGTAGTACGTCGTTAAAAGCCTGACCGTTTATTCTCGAACGTTTTCATCCATAACTAACCAGAACTGCACTCGTTGGAGGGCACACCTCCACCAGGTATTGTATCTCACCGATGGGCTGCACCTGGATCCGGACCTGAACCGAAGTCTAATTGATTTGTTCTTGTCACCAACACAACTCGTCCACAACTTTTTAACATCGCGTGTTGTACAACGTTTTTAGTCCCGTCTCTCAAATATGTAAATAATTTTTAAAACTCGACTATCAAGATCCGGATCTACACCAAAATCGAATCATTTCGTCCTTGACATACCCCTAACCAGTCCACCAAGTTTCATCCCAATCTGTACATGTTTTGAGATATCCTGCACACAAGCAAACTGAGAGTGAGCAACAGTGAGTGAGTGAGAGAGTTACACAGTGAACCATGTGAGAGACTGATACAGTGAACCAGTGACACAGTGAGAGAGTGACACAGTGAGAGAGTAACACAGTGAACCATGTAAGAGACTGATACAGTGAACCAGTGACACAGTGAGAGAGTGACACAGTGAGAGAGTGACACAGTGAGAGAGTGACACAGTGAACCAGTAACAGAGTGACAGTAAGAGAGTGACACAGTGAGAGAGTGACACAGTGAACCAGTAACAGAGTGACAGTGAGAGAGTGACACAGTGAGAGAGTGACACAGTGAACCAGTAACAGAGTGACAGTAAGAGAGTGACACAGTGACCAGTGAGAGAGTGACACAGTGAACCAGTGAGAGAGTGACAGTGAGAGAATGATAGAGTGAACCAGTGACACAGCAAATCAGTAAGAAACTGAGAGAGTGAACCAGTGAGAGAGTGAACCAGTGAGAGAGTGAACCAGTGAGAGAGTGAACCAGTGAGAGAGTGAACCAGTGAGAGAGTGAACCAGAGAGGGAGAGAACAAAAGAGAGAGCGAACCAGTGACAGTGAACCACGAAGAGACCCAGTGAGCCATGAAGCGACGGATACAGTGAACCAGTGAGAGAGTGACACAGTGAGAGAGTGAGCCAGTGATAGTGTGACACAGTGGGAGAGTGACACAGTGAACCAGTGAGAGAGTGAACCAGTGAGAGAGTGAACCAGTGACAGTGAACCACGAAGCGACGGATACAGTGAGCCAGTGAGAGAGTGAACCAGTGAGAGAGTGACAGGGTCATTCTCACATTACTGACAGAATCAGGTGGTAACATTACAAAATTCTTTGAACAAGATTAAAATTTTCAGGTCCGAATGTGGCAAATGGGACGGAGTTTCAGGTGTATTTGATGAAATCAGCGCTGAATTATCTCTTATTTAGCCGATTTTTCACCGCAATTTCAGTGATTTATGGCCATTGAGTCATCACCGTAATGGAAATGAGAGGTCTTTATATCTGACAATGATGTTTTCAAGAGACGTCAAAGATGCCAAAAATATTCTATCTCCATCATGTTGATTGAAAAATATAAGAAAAAGTTGTCATCAATAAGAAATCAATATCACCATGTTTGATGAGAAATCGTGGACATAAAGTGCAAAAATCATTACCGTAACACAAATCATCATTACCGTAACACAAATCATCATTACCGTAACACAAATCATCATGACCGTAACACAAATAATCATTACCGCGACACAAATCATCATTACCGCGACACAAATCATCAATACCGTGACACAAATCATCATTACCGTAACACAAATCATTACCGTAACACAAATCATCATTACCAGAACAAAAATCATCATTACCGTAACACAAATCATCATGACTGTAACATAAATCATCATTAACGTAACACAAATCATCATTACCATAACACAAATCATCATTACCGTAACACAAATCATCATTACCGTAACACAAATCATCATTACCGTAACACATATCATCATTACCGTAACACAAATCATCATTACCGTAACAGAAATCATCATTACCGGAACAAAAATCATCATTACCGTAACACAAATCATCATTACTGTAACACAAAGCATCATGACCGTAACACAAATCATCATTACCATAACACAAATCATCATTACCGTAACACAAATCATCATTACCATAACAGAAATCATCATTAACGTAACACAAATCATCATGACTGTAACATAAATCATCATTAACGTAACACAAATCATCATTACCATAACACAAATCATCATTACCATAACAAAAATCATCATTACCATAACAAATCATCATTACCGTAATACATATCATCATTACCGTAACACAAATCATCATTTCCGTAACAGAAATCATCATTACCGGAACAAAAATCATCATTACCGTAACACAAATCATCATTACTGTAACACAAAGCATCATGACCGTAACACAAATCATCATTACCATAACACAAATCATCATTACCATAACAGAAATCATCATTACCATAACAGAAATCATCATTAACGTAACACAAATCATCATTACCGGAACAAAAATCATCATTACCGTAACACAAATCATCAAGACCGTAACACAAAGCATCATGACCGTAACACAAATCATCATGACCGTAACACAAATCATCATTACCATAACACAAATCATCATTACCGTAACACAAATCATCATTACCGGAACAAAAATCATCATTACCGTAACACAAATCATCAAGACCGTAACACAAAGCATCATGACCGTAACACAAATCATCATTACCATAACAAATCATCATTACCGTAACAGAAATCATCATTACCGTAACACAAATCATCATTACCGTAACAAAAATCATCATTACCGTAACACAAATCATCATTACGGTAACACAAATCATCATGACCGTAACACAAATCATCATTACCATTCAGAAATCATCATTAATCATTCACAAATTACCACAAATTCACAAATCATCATTACCGTAACAGAAATCATCATTACCGGAACAAAAATCATCATTACCGTAACACAAATCATCAAGACCGTAACACAAAGCATCATGACCGTAACACAAATCATCATTACCATAACAAATCATCATTACCGTAACAGAAATCATCATTACCGTAACAAAAATCATCATTACGGTAACACAAATCATCATGACCGTAACACAAATCATCATTACTGTAACACAAATCATCATTACCGTAACAGAAATCATCATTACCGGAACAAAAATCATCGTTACCGTAACACAAATCATCAAGACCGTAACACAAAGCATCATGACCATAACACAAATCATCATTACCGTAACAAATCATCATTACCGTAACAGAAATCATCATTACCGGAACAAAAATCATCATTACGGTAACACAAATCACCATGACCGTAACACAAATCATCATTACCGTAACACAAATCATCATTACCGTAACAAATCATCATTACCGAAACACAAATCATCATTACCATGATGAAACTAAAACGCTACGGTAATGGTGTTACGGAAATGACGAAATCAACATAAAACGCCTCATGGTGACCAGAGCGGGAAGCAGACACACCGTGAATTGGCAAAAACTTTAGCATTTAAAAGCATTCTCTCCGTTAATGTACATAATATCTGTTGAAATTCATATGTATGGTCAATCGGGAATATCCGGTAATGACGTTGATTAAGCCTATGGACACCTTGCCAACTTTTGGTGGAGTTTTTGCTGCCAAACTGCACCGAGCAAACTTGAAAAATAATTCTAAAATGGCGGAACAAGAACCGAACGCCACGTCACGATCACTTGACGTGACGTCATCGCTTAATTGGCTCACAGTTCTAACATTCACCGTTGGGCGTTTTCGTTACGGGAATGATGAAATTGAGTGACGGGCACAAAATCCACTGCATTGCAAAACTTTACAGTTTTCGGCGGAATTTGGACTCTAATACGGAAGATATTGAATGAAGAAGGAACCCGACATGAATTATCGTAAAATTCGGAGAATGTTATTGACGCTTTTTTGGGACATTAACATGAACAACATGGTACTGTGGGTATTGTAACTGCAAAAATTGCATCAGATTGAGAGAACAAACTTATTTTTTCCTATTTATTGTAATTTTATGATCTCAAACGACGGGATTATTTGAATGCTTCCCAGGTCAAAGATATATGGTCCATAACTTCGCCGAAAATGCCTGAAAGTTCAAGAAATGAGGCCACTTAAAAACATGTGACATCAATCCGTCAATTATGTGAGAATGACCCGACAGAGTGAACAGAAAGAGAGAGAGACAGTGAGAGAGTGACAGTGAACCAGCAAGAGAGAGACACAGTGAGAGAGTGACACGTTGAGTGAGTGACACAATGAACCAGTGAGAGAGTGACACGTTGAGTGAGTGACACAATGAACCAGTGAGAGAGTGACACAGTGAACCAGTAAGAGAGACACAGTGAGAGAGTGACACAGTGAGAGAGTGAGACAGTGAGAGAGTGACACAGTGAGAGAGTGACACAGTGAGAGAGTGACACAGTGAGAGAGTGACACAGTGAGAGAGTGACACAGTGAGAGAGTGACACAGTGAGAGAGTGACACAGTGAGAGAGTGACACAGTGAGAGAGTGAGACAGTGAGAGAGTGACACAGTGAGAGAGTGACACGTTGAGTGAGTGACACAATGAACCAGTGAGAGAGTGACACGTTGAGTGAGTGACACAATGAACCAGTGAGAGAGTGACACAGTGAACCAGTAAGAGAGACACAGTGAGAGAGTGACACAGTGAGCCATGAAGGGACGGATACAGTGAACCAGTGAGAGAGTGAGACAGTGAGAGTGTGACAGTGAGAGAGTGACACAGTGAGTGAGTGACACAGTGAGAGAGTGACACAGTGAGAGAGTGACACAGTGAGCCATGAAGGGATGGATACAGTGAATCAGTGAGTGAGTGACACAGTGAACCAGTGAGAGAGTGACACAGTGAGAGAGTGACACGGTGAACCAGTGAGAGAGTGGCACAGTGAACCAGTGAGAGAGAGCGACACAGTGAACCAGTGAGAGAGAGTGACACAGTGAGTGAGTGACACAGTGAACCAGCAAGAGAGACACAGTGAGAGAGTGACACAGTGAACCAGTGAGAGAGTGACACAGTGAGAGAGTGACACAGTGAACCAGCAAGAGTGACACAGTGAGAGAGTGACACGGTGAACCAGTGAGAGAGTGACACAGTGAACCAGTGAGAGAGTGACACAGTGAGAGAGTGACACAGTGAACCAGTGAGAGAGAGTGACACAGTGAACCAGTGAGAGAGAGTGACACAGTGAACCAGTGAGAGAGAGTGACACAGTGAACCAGTGAGAGAGAGTGACACAGTGAGAGAGTGACACAGTGAGAGAGTGACACAGTGAGAGAGTGACACAGTGAACCAGTGAGAGAGTGACACAGTGAGAGAGTGACACAGTGAACCAGTGAGAGAGAGTGACACAGTGAACCAGTGAGAGAGAGTGACACAGTGAACCAGTGAGAGAGAGTGACACAGTGAAGCAGTGAGAGAGTGACACAGTGAGCCATGAAGGGATGGATACAGTGAACCAGTGAGAGAGTGACACAGTGAACCAGTGAGTGAGTGACACAGTGAACCAGTGAGAGTGACATAGTGGGCCATGAAGGGATGGATACAGTGAACCAGTGAGAGAGTGTGACACAGTGAGAGAGTGACACAGTGAGAGTGTGACACAGTGAGAGAGTGACACAGTGAGAGAGTGACACAGTGAGAGAGTGACACAGTGAGAGAGTGACACAGTGAGAGTGTGACACAGTGAGACAGACAAACAGGGTAAAATCATTGCCTCGGTCCACCGTTGCTCACGGAGGTAATTGAGGTTCAGAATCACAACCCGTGTGCTTAGGTAGAAATGTGTGAGAGAGTCACAGTTATCAACATAATTGGAAGACATCTCACTTTTAATCGCTCATCGAAGGTTTTTATGATTATCTTTTCGTATTTTTGCGAATGTTAACTTTGTGTAAAGTAGGTTATTATTTGTTTCAAAACGGAAGTCCTTTACGGTGGATTGGATGCTGGGACATCGTGAAATTGTCTGTGGAGAATACTGATCTCCTCACTAACTGGATCACCAGGTCGCTTCATCACTCAAGCAAACAGTCCAACAAAATGGCTGAGAACGAACGGCTGGCTTGGCTAGCGAGAGCAAGCACATTGGTAATGAAACACGTTAACATGGAATCTTTTTCCAAGCAGGGAAAAAGATAAAAACATGCGAATTCCTCCGGATGTTTTTTCAGTCGAGTCCAAAGCAGCATCGGCAAAGTGAGTGTGAGAATAACACTAAGTTCTCTTTTTGGGGAGTTTTGGGCCGAGAAAAATTTTGTGCCCAGGAACTGAAAAAAATAAATCTTAATCCACCTCTGACGGACCTGATATCCCAAATAAAATTTCCCAATTGTTTTGTGTACCTTCCCCGAATACACTACATTATCATTTCTGACAACCCTGCTAACCAGCTGTGGTGGTCGGGATGCTCCACATCCAAGGACGGTGATCACGAACACCGCAATGAGAAACCTTGACATGTCTGGTATACGGCTGTCCATGAACTGACAATTTTACCACACAGCTCTGTCTTATGAGTTCCCTATTGTTGGAATTCTCATTGTAACCATGAACAACCACTGTGACGTCACAATGGCCACGCTCCCTTCACATGTTTTCTCTTCATATCTCAACGTTTATATATTTTTTTCGTGCAATTAATCTCTGTCGGTGAAAACCACATGTCCAAAGGTTGATGACTAACATGTGTCTTTTGTCTTTCACATTTTTTTTTTACACCAATGAGAACAGGATTTAAAAACGTTCAGTTCGATAAGTTGGAACACTGATTACTGACATTGCATCCAGATGTGTGTTCATTTCATTTACTCATACACCCACTCACAACAGAAGGGGGAGCACGGGTCTTGTTACTTGGGGTATAAAGATAACAGTAGATCGAGATTCCGGTCCGTTATTCTGTGCTGGACGAGATAAGCCTGGAATGCCTCAAGGGTGTCGGGATTCCTACAAATTTCTTTCAGTTTCGTGTTAAACAGCACGACCGACTGTGTGGAAAGGTAAATCACAAGTGTTTGTGGTTTATAATATTTTTTCTTCTGTTCGGTGTTTTCCACGAAATGCCACAATAATATATTTATACACGTTAACATGGCATTTGTTCAACGAAAATCCCGTTGGTGAGTGGGTATCATTAGTGTTAATATTGTCTTGTGAGATCATGAATATGATCTTATGATGTTTGGTGTTGTTTTTAGAAGCGGCCTTATAGTCCAGTTGCCAGGTTGAGTACCTTGTTGTTACGAGAAGTGTATTGTTTTTTGATGGTTTCGTACTCGCATGGGTCTATAGAAATTTTTTTAGCTTGGTTGCCGGAGTGGTAACCTTGGGGAACTCCAATAATTTGTGTAAGTCCAAGATGGCCACAGCGGACGGAGGTGGAAAATAACTTTTCAACCAATCAACCTACAATCACGTGTGATACATTTTTTCAGTATAATTTTGAGGTGAGGAATCGATTTCTGAGGTCAGTTGTGTGGTTCGGGGGTCAAATTCAGGGTCAAAGGTCAAGTTCAATGTTATTTTTGGACTATTGAGGGGTTTAAAACATTTTGACCCCTGCAT
Source organism: Eptatretus burgeri (assembly GCF_056783735.1). NCBI lineage: Eukaryota > Metazoa > Chordata > Myxini > Myxiniformes > Myxinidae > Eptatretus > Eptatretus burgeri. The sequence continues at coordinate 29,105,627 of NC_140964.1, forward strand.
CAACTGCAGATCACTCCTTCTCGTTAGTTGATGAACGATCCCATTGATTCTAATCTCACCTCTTCTTCTTGTCAGAGAAACTTATGAAAGCTGACTCAAGGTGTCTTCTCCCGGTGTGTCACGGAGGTGGAGAAGAAACGAAATTCACTGAGATCGGGATCAAGAAGCTCATCTCGTGCGCCAAATCGCGTGGTGATGGGGACCTGCAGGCTAAGCTGCAGAACATTATTGATGTTGGTGGAGATGCGGCAAGCGTCGCCTGCCACAAAGGTTGCTACTGTACTTGGACATCAAATGAGAAAATTGAGAGAGTGAGAAAGTCACAAAAAAGAAAGGCTGAAGATGAGGGTGTAAGGACAACAACAAGGCCTCATACTAAAGTAACTGACAAAGGTGTGTTTGAGTACAAACGTGATTGTATGTTCTGTAGTGAGGAATGTTTACCCATTGATGATAGACACCCAGAAAGATGGGACCGCGTTCGTGAGTATATGACCGAAGAACGTTTTGACACAGAACGTAACCCACTCCCAACTATGAAAGATGTGCTTCTTGATGTTTCTGAGCAGCGTAATGATGATATCGCGAGAAGGGTCAAGTTGCACCTTGCTTTTGTCTCTGATCTACCTTCTGCTGAGTGCAAGTACCACGTCCGCTGCTATAACAGTTTCACGAAAGTCCCCACATATGCTGATTTGCCAACTGGTAGTGCAGATGAAAATGCTCTGAAGGAAGTCATCGAGTACATGAACCGAGACAGGTCCAGAATATGGAATAGTGTTGAACTGCTTTCCCTGTACTTGGATCTAGGTGGCAAGCTCGCTCGACATGACATGTTTAGCAAGTTGACTGACTGCATGAGTAAGGATGTTATCATTGTTCGGGTAGATGGCTGTGCTGCCATTGTTGGTTTCGGTGAGTTAGTTGCTAAAAGTCTCAAGATAGTTAAGGTAGACGATACGGATGAGAGGAGCATTGCTTCCATGGTGAGGCAGATCAATCATGAGGCACAGTCGGTCAAGTACAACAGTGCCAATTACGACCTATCAGAGTTTACACAGGCCAACACAATCAAGGCGACCAGCCCAAGTTTGTTGAAGTTTGTTTCGGACCTGGTCTCCGGTGGTAAAGTGACCAAGAAATCTCTGAGCCTGAGCCAGTCAATTCAGAGTCACGTTACAGGTACCAGAAATCAGACAACATGAGGACTGGCCGTCAAACTGTTGCACCGGCATGGCAGTTCCGAACTTCTCAAACTCCTTCATGAACATGGCTTCACGACCTCGTACGATGAGGCCCTGAGATTCCGAAAATCGGCCGCTCCTCCACTAGGTGACAATGCACAGGTTCTCCACCAGTTCATGGGGTTGTGTAGAACCGTCGGCACCATCTTCACGTGGTTTGACAACTTCAATCTCCAGGTATTCACACCCAATGGTCGACGCACTACCCATGTCCTCTCACATGAATTCCAGCAACCTCATCCTGCAGGTATGCTGGAGTATGGCCGCGCTAAGCCAGGGATGCAGACCATACTCGCAAAATCTGCTGACCAGCAGGCTCCACCTGAACTTGACATCACGAAGTATGGGTGGGAAATAAAAAATGGCACCCCAGTACCAGCAACCTCCGATCAGCCCCCAGGACCCCAGCATCTTATGGATGTAGTGATGTACAGCTGTAAGGCAGCAGTGAAGGCATGCGGCACTGAACGTTGCAGCTGTCACCATGGAAAGATATCATGCCCTGTGTACTGCGCTTGTGTTTGTCGTGACGCCTGCTTCAACCCATTTCAAGACAGGAGACGAAGACCAAGATGAAGTGGAAGAGGTAGGAGAAGCAGATGTGGAAGATGACGAGGAAACTGAACATCTTGATCTTGCATTCGGCTCTGATGATGAATGGGAGTGAACGCCGTTAACGAATAAACGCTTGACCACCAGCGCTCTGAAAATTTTATAACATTATTTCATTTTGGCAAAAATGACCTTGAACTTGACCTTTGACCCTGAATTTGACCCCGAATCACAAAATTGACCTCAGAAATCGATTCCTCAAGTCAAAATTATACGGAAAAGAGGTATCACACATGATTGTAAGTTAATTGGTTGAAAACTTATATTCCACCCCCGTCCGTGGTGGCCATCTTGGATTCATGCAAATTAGCGGAGTTCCCCAAGGTTGCCGCTCCGGCAACCAAGCCAAATTTTCTCTATAGACCCATGTGAGTACGAAACCATCAAAAAACAATACTCTTCTCATTACAACAAGGTTGAGTACAGAACATATACGGGTGCCAAACGGACTATTAGAAAAACTCCACAATTAGCTCTCTTACCACCGATATCCACCTGAACACGGACTTCACCCAAGGTGGAGGGGACCAACTCAAGTCGTGACAGCCTCCATCGTTTGACCCTCAGTCCTCCAATCAAGTTTGGTTGACATTTGATAAGTATATCATGACCGAAAGTGTCGCGATCAAAAACAGACAGACAGACAGAGACATCATATTGTGTATTTGAATGTGATGATGTTAATCATGATAAACCTTGTGTAATTAAGGAACGTCCACAGTGAGTGATGGTGCACGTCCTTATTTGTTTATGGCTCTTTGGTTTTCGGATGAACATTCATTTAGTGTGTACACGTGCATACATAATAAACAGATAGCCTTTAAATATTCCCACCCCACCATCCCGTTTTCTCAACACATTCGCAACTGTATATGGACGAAGGTGATGCTTTCACCCCTATCTATCTGTTTGTTTGCTACTTGTCAAATCGAAGATTCGTAAGTATCATGGAGTTCCGCAGAGGAGTACTCCACTCCATTGTAAGAAATAAGACACTATCCCACATGGATCACTGCTGAAGCTGAGCGATTTCAGATTGTTGAAAGCATCGGAGATCGTATCCGTGGAAATTTCACATTTAGTGACTTGCTCAATCAGGCACTTGTCGTCATGATCGATGTTGAGCAAGTCCTTCGCCAGGTGTTCTGATGCTATTGCTTCCTTCACTCTGTTCGCAAGCAAACCATCACCTTGAAATTTCTCAACGATTCTCTTGACTTCTGGCAAAATGTCAGCATCGGAGAAAGCCGCATTTAACCAGCTTGACCAGCGGGTTGTGATGGGTTGAGGTGGGTATCGAATTGCAGCAACAACTCCTCACGGTCTTTGTTCTTGAAGACAGCACTCTTGGCTGTGATCACCTTGTTCTTGAGTTGACTGAGGCTGGAAGCTGCTTCCAGTGTAGCAGGAAAGTCTTTTCTGGTGATTCGACATTACCCACGAGAGTGTTCATGTACTTTGTGCCTGCCACATCTGCTTCAATGATGACCATAAATATTGTTACGGCACCGGCAGTCGGCCGCGAACCGACCCACTCGGACAGAGCCGCAAGTCGAGTCGGCCCGACTGATCGCCCGGAATATAGATCGCAGCCCGGATAACTCCGAGACCGACGGGTCCTTGTGCAAGAACCGAAATACACCAACGGGCAGACCACGTGGGATAGGGTCGATCGCCAATCTTAAATTTACCTAAATGCCCACGTGATCCAACTACCGGGGTATTCCACCCTCGACGGAACTCGTACGGAACAAGCCCCTTAAGCGATCCTGTCCCGTGCGCGATTCCGAGCGGCTTAATCGCCGAGAACCGTTGGTTCAAATGTCCCCCTTTTACGGCAAACCAACGGCTTTCTAACTCCCAACACACGAAATGCTCAGTCAATGAAAGAATCGACACGATGAGCTGAAAACATTTAACAATTGGGGTATTTATTAATAATAATGGGGAACTAAGGAAGCACGTAAGAGCAGAACTATACCGACTATACAAAATGCAATGCAATCATTTACAGCACACAAAGCACTTAACAGTTTCCTACTTATTAGACGGGCCCACAGACACACGTACGCACACACACACCCAAGAAATGGTGGCTGATGCATTTAATAACGGACTCCAGCTCGGAGGGACAGATGAGCTGAAACCCAGAACCTATCTCGAACCTCTCCACCTCGTGCGGTCTTCAAGCTGTTCGGACCCGGGCTCCAGCGAGAGCGAGCTGGATCCAATCGCCATGAGCTGCGATCCTTCCCGAGCTCCAGCGAATCCTCTCGCGCTTCCGAACACGTGCTGATGAGACGAGGCACCGATCCTTCCCATCGATGCGTCACTATCTCAAAGAACCACCTCCATGATGAGGCCGATGAGTCGCACCAAGCTGGTAACCAAGCGGAGAACAAAGAGCTCCACGAACCAAGAAGAGCCAGCCGAGCAACCAGCTCAACTCTCTTCCGATGATCAAAGCCTCTCACAACACGAACCAAGAACTCCGAGCCGAGCAACCAGCTCAACTCTCTCCCGATGAACAAAGCCTCTCTCTTCGACGAACCAAGCCAGAGCCCAAAAAGCGAACCGAGCCAAGCAGAACCCGAAGCTCACTGAACCAAAATTCTCAACCCTCGTCAAGCAGAACCCAAAGGCCTGCTAAAAGCCAAGCCGAAGCAAAAAGCTGACTAAAAGCCAAGCCAAAGCAGAAAGCCTTCAAAAAGCCTCCTCCCTAACCCAAGCCAAGCAGAACACAAAGGCCTACTGAAAAGCCAGCCCGAACAAAGCAGACTATCCCTTTTTTATTCCTATCTGCCCCCTCCCCCGCTCCCGCTCCCGGCATGACTTGTGCCCTCGTGCTCCATCCCCCGCTCAACCACGGATGGGAGGGAGTTGTTGACGTCATGAATCACGGGACCAGAGGGCTCTTCTTCCTCTTCGCAGAAGAGGAGGAGGGGCGTCTCCATTGTGTTATGATCGCTCCCTAATTATTAAATTGAATCGTGCAGCGCACTTAATCGATTTCTGCCCATTAAACAATGGAAGGTGAACTATCTAGGGAACAAGCACTTATCGACCTAACTGATGAAAGGAACCTGTATGTTGAGTGCGATCGAATTCCAAATTCGTAACACTATGTTCTTCCGCTTGAGCAGGTTCTGGATCCGCAATGTTTCTTTCTCTGCCATTGATGCCACTCGCGATCGGCAACAGGACTCTGAAGGTGCAATGTTGCCCATGAATTGGAATAGTGATATCCAATAATCGCTGGATTATTGAGTTCGTAGAGAGGTATATCTGCTGAGAGAAGGCTTGTAACTACCCGATCAACAAATTCTTGTCCCTTGCTCACTTTCTCAGCTAGCAGCAATGTCTGTCCAAGCTAATTTTCAGCATCCTTGGCTCTCGTGTGTTTTGTACTGTCGCGATGGTCAGAACCAAAGATCGTAAAGCAGAGCAAGATAGCCCACTCGTGCGAAACAGTGAAGTATCCAATGGACGCCCTCGGCGGCCATTTTAGCAGGCAGAGTGAGCTTGCGCGAACCAACAACCCGGAATCTGTTCACAACACATGTGTTCCAGAAGGTCACAAAGCAATGGCGTCTCGTTCCTCATCTCAGAATCACTGCTCAGCAATAAACTGCTCAAACCATCAATCCAAACGACCTGAATTGTCTTTCTTCAGATTCCCTAAGAACAGGGAAAGGTATATGAACACTGGAATGTTTAAATACCTGGACACCTGTGCATCTAATATTTTGATCTAATACCGACTTAATGTAGTGCAAATAATTGAAAATAATTGATCTTTTCATGAATTGTCAGGAGATGATGCAATGTTCAGCATGGGTAACTGTAAGTTTCATTTCCACCTGTAAAATGTGTGAAAAATCATTGCAGGTAAGCGTTTAAAAGTACATTTGCCAATGACACATAACTTTTCTATTTTTTCTAGTGAAGTAAATCCATTTGCATGGATGAAGACACTGGAAAATGCAGACTTGTAAAGGAAAAGAAAGAAATACTGGACTTGGAATACAAAGGCATTTGTAAATATATTGAAAAGTTATGAAGTTTAAATAGAAATTCTTCCATACATATGTGAACAGCAATCATTTTGTTGATATTGTGACAGGTTATTGCATATTGAATGTTTGCTGTTTGCAGTGTGTGTGTGTGTGTGTGTGTGTGTGTGTGTGTGTGTGTGTGTGTGTGTGTGTGTGTGTGTGTGTGTGTGTGTGTGTGTGTGTGTGTGTGTGTGTGTGTGTGTGTGTGTGTGTGTGTGTGTGTGTGTGTGTGTGTGTGTGTGTGTGTGTGTGTGTGTGTGTGTGTGTGTGTGTGTGTGTGTGTGTGTGTGTGTGGTGACCCTTGCCTCCACTCCCCGGATTTCTCCCCATGCCTAAATAGTTACTTCAAAGGATACTTTCTTGGAAGGTGATATTTATCATACAGATTATGTTGCACGACTTCTTTTGTTGATGATATCTATATATATATATATATATATATATATATATATATATATATATATATATATATATATATATATATATATATATATATATATATATATATATATATATATATATATATATATATATATACGTCTCCAGGTAAGTATAATATACTTTCTGCGTGTGTCTGGGCTTTGATTTTTATCCTTTCCTCTCTCTCAATTTGCCTTTTCTTTTTTTTATCTGTTGGCTTTTCTACTTCTATATTTCTCCGTCCTAATTTCTTTCTTTCTCTCCCTTTCTTCTCTCTCATCTCTTCATATTTTGTGTAATTTCACTTGTGATAAAAAGAAACTGTCTTGTACACGGCTAATGTATCATCGCCTTACTCTCTTTCCCGCCCCTCTCCTGCCTCCTACTCCGCAATCGACACAGCGGTCGAACTACAACAAAGAAAGCAGCTAGCTTGCTCGCTAAAATGGCCGCCGTTCTGCTCCGTTGCCTACTTCAACGAATTGAACGCGCTTTCGCATGAGTGGGCTATCTTGCTCTGATTTACGATCTTTGGTCAGAACACTGGACCGTCGTTCATGGTACACGACTGTGGAACATAGCTTGCAGAAAAAAAACTGTTCCCAGAAGTTGTTACAAACACAGTTGGAAATTCTGCTGCCTCGGCTCGTACTTTTGCAAAAGAAGAAGCAGCTTCCTTGAGCATAATTGGCAAGTAAAGCTGATGTCCTAAAAATAAAAGTTAAACTCGATATTTAAGTAAAAGGAGGTAAGATATAACAACTTGAGGGCAACCAGGAACACCACAGCAACACATGACAGGAAGTCAGCTCATTCAATGCACAGGTGATACTCAATCAAAATGGTCTTTTTATCACTGCTTCACGCAGGCACGACGCCACATTGCCGAGCATTTAGCAGATTTAGCCTCTCAAGTGTGAATAACGCCGGAAGTTGTGCTGATCATGAAAAAGTTGCAAAGTTGCGCTAACGAGGAAAAGTTGCAAAAAAGTTGCACTTATAACTCCATCCCATTGCATCCTCAGGCAAAAATAAAGCGATATCTTTACGTTTCGCGACATGGGAATGCCGTGAAAAATAGTTGCAAAAGTTGCAAAAAAATTGCTCTAATGATCGCCTATCCATGAGGAAGAAAAAGTTCTTCATCTATGGGGTCATAGGTCACATGGTTGAGCAACTATTATTTTTTGAAAAACAAACCTTTAAAAAAAAATGCCCTTCTCCAGAACGGCTTGACAGATCGAGGGGAAACTTCACCTGCATCCTTGGGGATACCAGGGTGTTCATGAATAATTAATAGGTCACATGGTCTGGCAGCCATGATGGTGTGAACGAAATTCTTTTTGAAACAAGCCTGTAGGCGACATGGCTGCTCGCTCTAGATGGAAAGCTGGCCGACGCGACTAGCCGATATTCATGTACATGCTATCAATCAATTTAGCACAATCTATATATTAATACTGAAGGACCAATTTTGTGCTCCTCCTCGCGGTCGCGTCACGTTTTTCTCGGTACTGTGACCTGGACTGAAAGAAACTTCGTACCTGTAACAGTGCATCGCACATAGTGGCAATAGTCAACTTTCAACTCTGAAGCAGAATAAACACTTTTCGTTTTACATTCGTTTACATGGCGACGTATGACGTCACCGCTGAGAGGCATCAGGACGTCATGACATCATCGGTCATTCGCTGACGTCATTACGTCTGTCGCCGACAGACCGTTACCGCTGAGAGGTGTAATTCCACTCCTCGAAAATAGCGTCTGCAATGTAAGACCCTCTTCTGCACATGCTGACTACCTCAGAATGTGAATTTCACACAAAAAATGTAACAAGAAATATTGTATCTTCTATATATTAATACTGAAGGACCAATTTTGTGCTCCTCCTAGCGGTCGCGTCACGTTTTTCTCGGTACTGTGACCTGGACTGAAAGAAACTTCGTACCTGTGAGAGTGCATCGCACATAGTGGCAATAGTCAAACTTCAACTCTGAAGCGGAATAAACACTTTTCGTTGAGACGAGGGCGAGGAGTGAAGAGGCGGGGGTGGGGGATGAAGAAACGGGGGCAGGGAGTGAAGAGGCGGGGGTGGGGTATGACGAGACAGAGGCAGGGAGTGAAGAGGCGGGGTGGGGGATGAAGAGATGGAGGCAGGGAGTGAAGAGGCGGGGGCAGGGGATGAAGAGACGGGGCGAGGAGTGAAGAGGCGGGGGCAGGGGATGAAGAGAGGGAGGCAGGGAGTGAAGAGGCGGGGGTGGGGGATGAAGAGACGGGGCGAGGAGTGAAGAGGCAGGGGCAGGGGATGAAGAGACGGGGGCAGGGAGTGAAGAGGCGGGGGGCAAGGTAAGCAAATTTTTGGGCGGGGGTAAGCAAATTGAAAGCGGGAGATGGGGAAATGGGGCCGGGGATGAGTGGGCGGGGGCTGGGGTGAATTAGGTGGGGTTGACTGTGAGGGGGTGGACATGGGGCGGAGGCCCAGGGGCAAGTGGGGCGGGGAATCAAGAGACTGGGGACGGGGAGTGAAGAGGCGGTGGCGGGGCTGGGTAATTAAGTTTTTGGGCAGGAGTAAGCAAATTGAAGGCGGAGGGTGGGAGGCGGGCGGGGGGTGAATGCGGCAGGGGCGGGGGATGAGTAGGAGGGGGCAAGCACGCCCTGTCCGGTCCATGTCCCTCGAGTGTGGGTGAGCTGGTGAGGGTGGTTGAATGAACGGAATCCGTCTGTGACGGGGTTTCGGCTAGTAAATAAGATTATCACAGCCCTCTTAGTTTGCGCCCAGAAACCCGCCTTGTGAAATTTCGGGCATGTTTCCAAAGAGACTCGAACAAATAGCAGCCCTGGTAATTCCATTTATCTATTCGCTAAAGATTTTATTTTTTTTATATGATGCTGTAAGACATTCTCCTTGGGCACAAAAAACAGGTCCCTCGGAGGTCCAGTTTCGGAGGGATTGATTTTTTTGTACAGTCCACAATAAGTGTACGATGTACGATAAAGTATTTTAGCTGTTGCTAAGGCCTATACTTAGTCACATTTGCTCTACGGCGAGGATACGGCGGCCGTACGCCCTCTGAATTGACAGAAATGTGCGGCGGCCACAGAGTTTCTGCGGTGGCCTCAGGGTGGCCATTTGGCTATATTTTGCAGATCGTAAGGTCGCTGTGGAATTATAACGCGGAGTTATAACATTTTTCATTTCTACGTTCGCCGTAGCAATTCGAAAAGCCAAAAAAAAAAAAAAACTCGTTAAAAAAAAAATGAACCCACTCATTACCGTCCGTCTGGCCGCACGTTCGCCTTAGGGCCCCCTGCAGTCGCCTCACGGGCACCTTGCGTCTGCCTTGAAAATTCTATGGCCGCCGCAGGGCCCCCTTAAGGTCACTGTGTGACATCAAATCAAAGACCATACGTCAACCCCACGTTTTTTGGTCTCCACAATTTCTAAATACGCCGTGCGGCTCCCCGAAAAATTAAAACATATGTGACTGCTACATTGTGACCGTGGAAACACTGCGGCCGCCATATAATTGCTAGTGGCCGTAGATTTTGGAGAGCCCACGGCCGCCGTGGCAAATGTGACTTCGGCCTAAAGGCCCAGTCACACCTTGACGTTTTAGCCAGCCTATGCCGATTTTTGAAAAATTTGTCTAAAACGCTGGTACACGTCGAATACGTTATGGGTAAGTTTTGGAAACATTGAGAGCACGCTGAAAAACACTGCCATACGTCATAGTCTGCTGGCTTTAAACATTGTACTTTGCAGTTATCCTCAAATTTTCCATGCTTGAAATTTTCCGACTTATGCCAGCGTATGACTCACACGTTCCGCTACGCTGGCACATAAGTTGTAGGCACGATATGCGATCGTTGGCACACGTCGACACACATTATTTGGAAGTTAATCATAAGTCGAAACACGTCGAGATAATGTTTCGTGTACCCGAAACTTATTTCTAACCTTTGAGTAATGTGTTGTAGGCACGTTACGCGATCGTTGACACACGTCGACACACGTTACTTGTAAGTTACTCTTAAGTCAAAACGCGTCAAGGTAATGGTTAGCGTCAGTGTTCCAGACTCCCTGGTTTTTGTTTTTTCTTCGGTATGACGGTGATGTTGACACTTCGATTTCTATTCCGGTTATTATTTAAATCGTTGAGCGGCAGCCTATTAATTATATTATATTATAACCGCACTAGAAATTGAAGTGTCAACATCACCGTCATACCGAAGAAAAAAAAAAAAACAGGGAGTCTGGAACACTCACGCTAACCATTACATTGACGCCTTTCGACTTATGAGTAACTTACAAGTAACTTTTGTCGATGTGTGCCAACGATCACATATCGTGCGTACAACTTATTCCCATCACATGCGGAACGTGTGAGGCAAGTACATCGTAAAATTTTTAACATGTTTAAAATTGCAAGACGTACTCCACTTACTATGACGTACGATAGCGTACTTTAGCGTTCTATCCACGTATACCAAACTTACCCATACCGTATTCGACGTGTGCCAGCGTTTTAGACGCATTTTTCAAATGTCGGCATAAGCTCGAAAGATCACCAAAGTGTGACTGCGATGTTGACACTTCCATTTCTCCGGCGGTTATGATTTGAATCATTGTGCGGCAGCCTTTTAATAGGCTACGCCACGTGATCGTCGGCGATACGTGCAGCGCGCTATGCATAAAGGCCCGGTCACACCTTGACGTTTTAGCCAACGTATGCCGATTTTTTAATTTTTTTTCTAAAACGCTGGCACAAGTTGAATACATTATGGGTAAGTTTTGATAACATTGAGAGCACGCTGAAAAACACTGCCATACGTCATTGTACGTTGGCTTTAAACGTTGTACTTTTTGGTTGTCCTCAAATTTTTTCATGCTTGAAATTTCACGACGTATACCGGCGTATGACTCACACGTTCCGCTACGCTGGCCACAAGTTGTATGCACGGTCTGCGATCATTGACAGACGTCAACACATGCTACTTGTAAGTTAATCATAAGTTGAGACACGCCGAGGTAATGTTTAGCGTACCCGAAACTTATTTCTAACCTATGATTAACGTGTTGTTGGCACGTTACGCGATCGTTGCCACACATCGACAGACGTTACTTTTAAGTTACTCATAGGCTGAAAGACGTCGGTATAATGGATCGTCCTTGCGTCAGCGTCCACGGCCACGGCCAGGACACTTATTTGCAGCATTCTTCAAACTTTTCTTCGGCATGACGAGGATGTTCACACTTCGATGTCTAGCTTGGCTATGATTCCAATTGTCCATCGGCAGCGTCTATTTAAAATAGTCGAGTTTGAGCGTTTTAACACGTTCAGAAGAAACGCTTCAAATTTCCAAACCCCAGCGTCAAAAAACAAAGGCGAGTGACAGCAATTTAAATCGTTCATTGTAAACAATGAAAATGGCTGAGTGGTACCGTTTAAAAGTCGTTGAGTGTAAAAAAATCCAATTGTTGAGCGCAAGCGTCTACTTTCAATAGTGGAGATGCAGCCATTTAAATCGTTGAGTGGCAGCCCATGAACCTACCCGTGGACACGCGGACGCAAGGAGGATCCATCATAACCCACACCCTCCCCCTCACACTCACCTACGACTGCCAACATGAACAAACTACTACTAATACTAATACTAATACTGATACTGATACTGATACTGATACTGTTACTGCTGACATGGACATCGACTCAAAAAGGACTCGAAAACACTGTTGGGTTCCCCTTTTATGAGCAGCATTTTTATATACCAATTCCCAAAACCGCTGGGAACACGTCTTTATATGGCAGTTGTAAGCTAGAAACACATTCATTTTTTTTTGTTGACCGGAAGACGTCATTGGAATACGTCTACATACGTCGATGTGTGTTGGGACTACGTAAAGAATTGGTTCAAAGCATGTCAAACATAAGTTAGAAATAAGTTTCGCGTAAAAAAGACATTACCGCGACGTGTTTCGACTTTATGAGTAGCTTATAAGTAGCCTTTGTGGACGTGTGTAAGCGTCCACATATCGTGTGTAAAACTTATCCCCATCGCATGCGGAACGTGTGTCATACGCCGAGTACGTCGTAAAATTTTGAACATGTTTAAAATTTCTTGACGTACTCTACTTACTACGACGTATGATAGCGTACTTTAGCGTTCTACTCACGTATACCAAACTTACTCATACCGTATTTGACGTGCCCCCAACGTTTTAGACACATTTTTCTTAGGTCGGCATACGCTGGCAAGATCGCCAAGGTGTGACCGCGATGTTGACACTTCCATTTCTACGGCAGTTATGATTCGAATCGTTGTGCGTCAGCCTTTTAATAGGCTATGTCACGACATCGTCGGCGATGCGTGCGTGCAACGCGCTCTGCCGAAGTTAGACTATCGTTGGGCATCGGTTGTGTAGGCCGACAACAGGTTCAGCATTCGTTGGTATAAGTTATCTATAACACAACGAAACGTTCTGTGTCCATTACTAATATGTTATGCATACGACCAACTCGTTATGAATACGTCCGAATCTTAAAAAAAAACATCAAAAGTTCAACGTCAGCCAGCGTTTTACATACATTTTAATACGTTGCCATCGCTGGCGAAAACGTCAAGGTGTGACCGGGCCTTAAGTTAGACTATCGTTGGGCATAGGTTGTGAATGCCGACAACAGGCTTAGCATTTGTTTGTATAAGTTATCTATAAGACAACGAAACGTTCTGTGTCCGTGACTAATATGTTATGCATACGTCTGAATCTTTTAAAAAAACATCAAAAGTTCAGCGTAAGCCAGCGTTTTACAAACATTTTGATACGTTGCCATTGCTGGCTAAAACGTCAAGGTGTGACTGGGCCTTAAGCAACGGAGGTGTGTACAGCAACCATTCATTTTTGTGTACATGCTCGCCACATTGTACACATTTCACCCAAGTTTCATCAAAATCAGACTCTTTCTCTTTGAGATATTCGCAATTAAACCGTTTCTGAAATGTTCGACATGTACTCGCCCAAAACCTATCTCCTCCTACAAATATTTTTCGTTGGGGCTGCAAATTGGCATGAAGGGAGCTAAATAGATTGCGCACAGAACTCGAAGCTTCGATTTTTCGATTTATTTTATATTTTTTTCCGGATTTTTGACCACTTTAAAGAGCCGTTGCTATGCCGTTGCTAGGGCCCGGGGTCCCATATTTGAAAGCACACGATTCCCAGAAATATTGGTCCTACCTACCAAATTTCATTGGAATCGGTTGAGTGGTTTAGCCCCAAGGCTTAACCAAAGTTTCGCGGACAGACAGACAGATGGAAATGTCCAGAATAAGGGTGCTCGAATAGCAGCCAAAAATCTTTCCTTTGAGCCACTTCATCAATCGACGTGAAACGTCACAGTTATGATGTCGTCGTCATGGGGAATGTACAGTCTGTTATAAATTTCAACCTAATCAGATGTATGGTCTGACAGCCAGAATTATTTCATGTTTTGAATCTGAGTTTTCAGATTTACATCCAGCTTGGAATAAGTTTTATAAATGATGTAACAATGTGGGCACAGGCATATCTGGCAATGTCACGACATCGAAAAGTGCCCTTCTAGTTTGTTTAAATCACCATTCTAATGCAGAAATGCATGTTTTTCATCAAATAGTGTTTATTTTAACTTGCACTAAGCAAAACAGCACATTTTGAACGGAAAACCTATTCATGCAAAAGCGTACTTACTTACCTAATCGAAGCGTTTTTAACATCATAGCTTGTTTCCTATGAGTCGAAGAATAAGACAGATCATTTAACAACGCAGAGCATCGCTGGGGTGTTTGTCCTGGACAACCCTTACACACACGAGGTGTTATAATAAAGCACACCACCCGGAGTCGCTATATTAAAGTGGATGTGTTTGTGAAGATACACACACACACACTTACGGGTCTTGAGAGGACTCAGTTCCACCTTCTGAAACTCGAATGTGGAGATAACCAACGACACACACTGGATAATGGACTTGTGCATACATGGCGCACAAGGATGAAAAGGAGGAGGTATCAAGAGATCCATCATAAATAAATGCTTCTCAAAAGCCAAAAACTTAATTCTGGCATTTTGGTCACAGAGTTGCCTTCACGAAGGTCTGTGGAGGGCGTGTGTGCCAATATATTCTCCTCGAGGGCAGAGGATGACTGGCCTGTGTGAAAATGAAAGTTACAGATCAAACGGTACACTTGGAGATTAAAAGAACCAGCAACTGTGACAATTTTATTAGGCAACTACCTTTGCAATTGTTATCGTTGGTGATGTTTTCACTCTCAAGTGCGAATCCACCTAACTATAATTTGTTTTTCGCAGATTAAATCGTGCAGTTCACTTACATTATTCACGATAAACCATCGTTGTGTATTGTGAGATACAATATTATATTCAACTGTATGGGTGAGTGGGTGAGGGAGGGATGCTGATGTCAAAAAGTTTTTCTCCCAATACTCAATGAATGGTCACGCCCCAGCGATACTCGGCGCATACGATTGTCCTTTTCCATGCACTTGGGTTCCAGCCAGTGTCACACATTCCTCCTTCATGGCCTCCCTTAACAACATATGTAAAATATGCCTTCACAGAAAATAATTTCTCCCAACACCAATATCATCCATAAATATTCCATTTGAAAACGAGTGCTTATGCGACGGAAACTGCCATCCTACATCAAACTATCCTGACCAAATATTCAAATTTCCTACCAAAAGTACATATGTTTCCACATGTAATTGAGTTGATTGCTTTTTCTTTTCCTGACCTTTTCCATTAGAAAGGTTTGCACCAAACTTTTGCATCTGCTGTCATCAACGCCCGCTGGCTGTGATCACTGTTAATGGCCAAAGCGAGCAGTGGAACAGTAATTTGTGGAAAAATTACATCCGTAATTAAGCACAAGCGAAACGAATTCGGGAATTAAGTGAATATATTTCATGGTTTACTTTAATTAATCGCCAGGGAATCGCTGTATCTCGCTACTGGAACACAACATTAAAACATTCTCGGTCAAGCAATGACTTTTATGCCGAAGCCATAGATATTCGGAGAAAGGAGGATGAATGCTCTCATGACGGTCCAAAAGACCATCTCGCTGTTAATCAGTCCCAATAATGGTGAAGGGTTACAACTTCGGGCACCAAAGTTAACACAATGATTTTTACTTCAATCGAAGTGATCAATGGCTTGGTTTGACAAGCCGGTAGGCGGCGATGGGTCGCCGAGCATGGAAACTATAAGATATAGAGCAAAATGGATGTCATATAGCGGATAGGGAATCACCTTAAGGTTATGCATATCAAATCTCATCCAGTTCCATCGACTGATAACTACTCGGTATCCATTTGAATGAAAAGTACCGAAAATGCGGTTTGAAATCGGAAATCCCCAAAGTTCGAGGGGGTGCTGTGGGTAAACAAAGATCTAAATCGAAAATCCGGCTCGATTGTTTGTGCACAATGTATTCCAGACGATTACTGTGAATTTTCATGACCATCCGACCATAACCCTAGGAGGAGTAGCATTTGGCGGGAAGGCACCTCCAGCTCTCGCATATTATCGATTTTTGCACTAATTGACCTTTGACCCCTGACCTAATTGAAATCGGTCAATATGTCCTGAGGCAAAGTTGTAGTACTCATCGAGTACCATGAACCTGCAAAGTTTAATGCGTATCGATGCACTCACCTGGTCGCTAGGGGGCCTTCAATTTTCGCCAATTTTCGCGCATACCCTAATTGTAGGGGGCGCTGCGGGTAAAGTATTCCATATGTCACAAAAACCAAACCAAAGCGTCCCTAGCAACCATCACAATTTCCAAAGCACGAGGTCATAAGATGTACCTTCCACCTGAGTTTGATCAAAATCCGCCCACTTTTACTACCAATTATTCTGATGACAAACAAACAAACGTCCAAACAAACATCCAAACAAATAGACAGAATTACTGACAATAAGGGTCACCTATTTCAGCGACCCAATAGCTGAGACTCATCTCTGAGCTGTCTATCCTGGGATCGAATCTCGACTCAGGTATGAGCTCTCATCTTGGTGTTTCGCAGGCAGGAAAGTCATTAATGTGTGCCATCCCTCAGATGGAAGTTAAACTGGTAGTCCGGTCTGGGAGCATTAGTTGGTGGAGGATAAAGATCCCACTGTGTCCTTTGTGAAGAGTTGCCGAGCTATTGCTGGCACCCTGCCATGTGCTCCAGTTGAAAGAAGAAGAGTTTAACAACTATTAAAGGTATTGTGGAAATAAATGCATCGGAGGAACCAAGAGGAAAGCTGGTTTTACAAATAATAATAACAATCACTCTATTTCTCACATACAATCCCAAGACATCTAAAGGATGGTGTATGTAAACAGAAAGACATCTCATGAAGATTAAAGGTCAGAAATATACATTCAAAACCACAGCTAAATCCAATGAAGAAGTAATGAGGAGGAAATTATTCAATTTAAGGATAAGTTTAATGCATATCAATAACTTATTCACACTCAACCAGGTAAACAATAAAGAAAGCAAAGATGAAAATGGGACATCATTTCGAAGCCAGGCTTTTTGTCTTTAAGCACTAAAGTTTCACTTTAAGCACTTTTGTTTTTAACTTATCCTTAACTTATCCTTAAGTTTCACTTTAAGTCTTTAAGCACTTTTGTCTAAGTTTCATATGCTGTGCTGCTGACACAAAGCATGAATGAAGCACAAACATCTCATGCAGTACTTTAATGGCGAGTTGGGACGCTGTCACGCGATTTTGTGGAGGTAATCAGGGCATCTTAACCTTGACGAACACTAGCATTGCCTGTGTCACGTTGACCACAACATGTTGAAGCTGTGCATGATACCATTTACAAAATTATCTGACATGATATGGCAGTGTATTTGCCAATTTCCATCAATAACGATATTTCTTCTCCTGAGCAGACCGCCATTGTCTTAGCATGTCACGGTCCACATCATCACTTCATGTTGAATTCCGTTTCTACTCATACAAACTCAAAAAAAGTTGCTCATTTGAGATGAGACATCTACGAGCCAGTCGGAAACAGGTACCCTGTTAGTAAGGTTAAGATGGGAGATAGAGAGTGGATAAAATTATCAGCATCTATTCTCGGATGGAGTCCTTGGCAAGTAAAATAGAGAAGCCAAGAAAAAGAGCAAGGTTCAGTCTCACGGTACTCACTGCGTGCCCACTGTAGCCGTGGGATGAAAAGAGCCTGGAGAGTGCTCCACAAGTGAGCGTGGTTCCCCGAAGGATGGGAATTAATCCACGGACATATCCAATCATCAGCAAGAGCATTTGGTCTTTGAAAATGGGTATGGTCACAACGTGGTGTCACAATTGTGGTTAAGTGTAGAGTCTATCTGTGTTTGACTATTGACATTACCACTCTACTCAGCAGAAACTTACATGCTTTACAGGTGGCATACGTGAAAGCTTACAGATGTCCAGCTGCAGTATCTGAAGCTAATTCTGGGAGATTTATGACAAGACGGATAAAAAATTGTGGAAGTCCTGTGGTGCACCAATATGTCATGTCGAGTCCATGGTAGTTGTTGTCTAGATGTTTTGGGCGGATCACATCGGAAGGTTGGATGAGCTCAAACTTCCCAAAAGTGGAATTATATGAAGAGCTGTACAAATAAGTTGATGAGCTGGTAATGCAAAGCTGCGATTCAAAGATGTCACAAGGAGGCATCAGGTCAGGTCAGGTATAGGAGCATGTGCAAGAGCAGAGCATCGTTACATCCACTTTCTGCCGGTACTCCAGGGACCACTGTCTGGCCATTGCCCAGGCAGATGCCTGGCTCATCCACATTTCCTTGAGATGCCGATCAACCTGCTGCAACCACGAGGCACGTGGTCGGCCCATTTGCCTCCTCCACTCACGAGACTCCCTCGCTGAGAGAATCTGTTGAGCAGGATCTGCATCAGGAAAACGAGCCACATGTCCATACAGCCGCAGCTGATGCCCACGGACTATGCAGGTAACAAATCTCATTTGAATCTCTCTCAGCAACCGCTCGTTGGACACAAAGTCTGACCAGCGGTAGCCAAGGATTATTTGAATAGACCTGGCACCAAATTAATTAAGTCTCCATCTCAGATCCCTGGTCAAAGTCCAAGTCTCACATCCATAGAGCAACTCCTCATTCAGCATCTCAAGGGCTCCCAAAAGGACATCTAGAGTCTCTGCTGAGATAACTGCATCATCTGTGAAATCAAGGTCAGAGATCTTGACATTCCCAAATGATGCACCGCAGCTTGATCTCTACTACTTCCTCCCCAGAATCTAGTCAATACAAATGCTGAAAAGTGTGAGCTGAAAAAAAAGCGCTGAAAAAAAACAAAAGTACACACCCCTGCAAACTCCTGTAACAACTGGAAATAAGTCAGAGATGATATCACCACATCCAACAGCTCTCTCAGTCCCAGAGTAGAGTTCAGACATCAGATCGATCAGTTTTGGTGGCACCCCACGAAGACTATGAATCCTCCAGAGGCATCCTGATTCACTGAATTGAATGCTTTGCAGAGATCAACATAAGCTGCAAGCAGCCCCTGCTGAAACTCTCGTCTGCGTTCGGTGAGGACCCGAAGAGCAAGGATACGGTCAATCGCTGACCTCTTTTGTGTAAATCCCGACTGCTCTGGACGCTGGTGCTCAAGCAGATGATGGCGAACCCTATAAAGAATTTTCTGAGCAAAGACATTGCCCGGTACTGAGAGAAGCATCATCCCTCGGTAGTTGTTGCAATCCTGGTGATCACCCTTCCCTTTCCAGCGAAGGAAAATAAGGCCCCTCTTCCAGTCAGTTGGGGTGATGCCGGTGTTCCAGGCAGAGCACAGAACTGCATGCAACGACACGAGTGCAGCATTTCCACTAGCCTTGAGAAGTTCAGCATGGATGCCACAGATCCCAGGAGCTTCACCCCATTTCAACCGGTTCACCGCAGCCTGTGTTTTCACAAACGAAGGTGGATCACAGTTGATTGGAGGGTCAGCAACAGGGATAGTAACACCCCTGACATCCAACTCGACAGCTGGCGGAACAGCCTGGTACAACCGTTCAAAGTAACCAGCCCAGCAGGCCTTCACTTCGGACTCCTCTGTCAAGAGTGCACCACCCTCCGCTCTAACTGCAGTGCACCGAGGGTCGGGCTTGCGGGAACACTTGGGAGTGATGGTGAGCTATTACAAGAGGTGCAAGAAATGTGGATCACCCAAAGTCTGAAAATAGTGACTATGTGACCACACTTGCAATTTCCTTCCACCTTTTGCCCTCATGAGCAACCATCAGGCCTGTCTCTCATATCCGCTGCAGACGCTGGGGGTGTTATTCACCACCAACACATGTAGGACAGAGAGGGAAAGTAAAGACATGAGATTAAACACCACATTATATGTTTCCCTCATCTTATTCCAATTATAGAAACTGTGATGACCTGGAATAAGTCATGTTCTCGTCCTGGAGGCAGATAATTTGGATTTGGAAACTGCTTGGTCTCTGAAACTTACTTTTACCTTGAACAATGGTGAATTTGGCATCCTCCTGAACCGAAGATGCAAATCAGGTTGATCACGTGATGTGTAGGATATCTCAAAAAGTTGAGGATGGATTCAGACAAAATTTGGTGGACAGTTTGGGTGTTTGACAAGGACAAACTGATTGGATTTTGGTGAAAACCCAGATCCAGATATTAGAATTTTAAAAGTGATTCTTCATCATTGAGAGAGGGTTCAAAAATGATATACAGCATGATATTTCAAATAGTAATGGACAGATTTGGAGGAAACTTTGTGGATGAGTTGGTTCGACAATGATAACAAGTCGATTAGATTTTGATTGAAGCACGGATGCCGATTCATGCCATACATAGGATAGAAAATGTAAACAGTTCATCCTGATGGAGGTATGCACCCTATCAAGTGCCATTCTAGTTATACATGTCGTATATGTACATTGTACAAGCTCATACATGAGCGTTAATTAATTAGTAAAGTTGCCGTGATTGCGGGTACCCAAGCAATCCGAAGAACGGTCTTTGTTGGATGCAAGCAATCACAAGAACTCTGTAAGAGAGGGTAGACATGGGAAGGGAGAAGTGGAATGGTGGTTGTAGGAAAAGGAAGACATAAGAGATGAGACACCACCCTTTACAATGTTAAATATAATTCAATTTTTTGGGGATTATTTCGAGTCTCCAAATATCCAGAGCGCAACATGGATCCACCACCAATAGATCAAGCAGACCAGTCCTAAACTACTTCTCATTCCGATCGATGTTCTTGTACCCCTCTATTTTGTTTGATTCAAAGAAGAAACGTAATGCTACTTCCAGCATATCTATTGCCCCAGCTGCAATCACTATTCCCAAGAAGACCATTTAATACAAAGACGACTCTCCTGCCTTACTTATTATTACAGTGCGTGCACTGTATACAATTGCACCGAGTTTGAAATGTCCCCGCCGGCGTCTCCCACGTCTCTGGTGTCCCCCCCCCCCCCACGTGCCTCAAGACAGCCAATGACGGCCGTCCGGTAGATGCAGTGCGTAACCTCGACGGAAATGGCGACAATTGACAGAAATACCCGAGTATTTCAATGGAAATTTGTGAAACTAATGTGTAATATATGTGAAAAACATTTAATTTATTGCTTGACAGAAAAAAACGAAGAGACGCGCCCCTCATGTACGAACGAACGAAAGACGTCACTTCCGCTCACCACCGCATTTCGCGCCGATCGCCGAATGCTGAAAGCTAAGTTCTTCTTATGCTATCATTATTTTGTGGCCCCCTGCCACGTTGTATCAAACGATTTCATTCCTTCTGTTATATATAAAGGTGTTTATCACAATAATAACAAGATTTTTACATTTCAAATATTAAGTACGCTTTTTAATTGTTTTTCAATTGAAAAAGCATAAATTGCATATTTTAACATTAGTGTACTTATTTGCTTCACCACACGCGCTGTATTGAAGGATTTCACTTGTTTCCTCTATCTCTCATATTTTACTATCAAGCTATGCCTTTGATTCTGCCACAATCCATCCTGTGGGATTTGGGATATGGTGGGGGGTGGGAAAGTGGGAGGGGGAAACTTTCCTGTATCTATTTTATCTATCTCTTTCTGTAGTGTTCTGCCTGAAGAAGGTTCAGCACTGCCAAAGCAGCCCCACTGCATGGGGATACACTGAGTGGTTTGCCTTTGCATTGATAGAGCAGGAATTTGCAATTTTCTCAGGGAGATAGTCTTTATAACATCCACTACCTCATAATAGCAGATGAGACACCCAACATAATGTCCATCCAAGGGACAACGCACCTTGTGATCCACAAATGCAACAGTTTAGAGTTGAACCAAGAAATTAACCCAGGCTGGACAGGTCAAGGGCAAGTGCACTGCTTGTGCACCATCCTATCTTGGATTATTTTATCCAAACCCTTCATTATGTTTAACATTTCAATCAGATGCCTTTGTATCACCTCCTTTTAAATCTAAAATGTCCAGTCTCCTTAGCTTCATCTCTCTTACCCTGGCATTAATCTGGTGGCTTGATGTGGAATGGCTTCAATGGCAGCTATGTCCCTCCTTAGATATGGTGACCAAAACTGTACACAACAGTGTATTCTGGGTGAGACGTCACTAAATTTCTGGATGAGGATGACCACCTCTTTTATAATTTGTCCACCTGCAAATGCAAATAGAACCTAAAACCCAATTTGCTTCACCTGTTGCTGTCTGGAACTGCACTGACTGTTCACACCACCAAATTTCCAACCACCTCCTGTGTCACATGTTCCAAACCTCCCCCTTGCATTATCTTACGTATTGGTGGTAGTTTGAATGGCAGGATGACCGAGACCGTATGCACACTTGCCTCTAAGCTGTCTAGCCTGGGTTTGAATCTCGAACCAGCTATAAACTGTCATCGCGCTGCTTCACAGGCAAGGAGATTCATCAATGCATGTGCCGTCCCTCGGACGGACGTTAAACTGGGCATTTCCTCTCTCGGCATTAGTTGGTGGACGTTAAAGATCCCACTATTGTCGGAAAACAAAATGGCGATCAAGAAGAAATGCAGGGAGAGGAAGAGAATGGTGACAACTCTGAGGATCGCTGCTTTGGCACTAATGCTGGTACCTTGCCGACATCGTGCCATGAGAAAGAAGCCGCTGTGGGCAAAGCTCTTGGTGGAGAGAAGGACGGCTCAGGCAGTGTTCGATAACTTGCTAGTGTAACTTCCCACAGAAGATGAATGCTCTTAAACGCTAAGTTCCAGAGGATCCGTCCGACACGATGATCTGAAGGTGTCCTTCATGGAGAGTAGGCGCGCTATGACCAGCATCAAAGCCAAAATCCAAATTCCTGCCCTGACTTCCTGAGTCAGAGTGGCGACCGCACCACGACTGTAGCCGAGTAACTGATTTGGCAGCACCAACGCTCTGCATAGGGCATGGCACATCATGATGACGAATGTGGTAACTGGAGCTCAAACGATAGCTTAAATGAAAGGAACGTTTAACGCACAGTTGTATGCACACATCTTGACCGCTTCCACTGAAATAACTTTGCAATGAAAATGCCAGCCATAGTTAAAGATTGATACTGAAAAGGAAGTACAGGTTGAGTTCTCAGATATGTATTGTCACGATAATTAGAATGCCCATTACAGTGAACAGATTTGGGACATTGTGTGTATTTTTTATGTCACAATAAGCCATCACGTTATCTCCATGCAGTGAGAAACCTTTGTTTATGGAACAGCATTTTTGGGGAAATAAAAGCATTCAGCTGAAGTGCTGAGCCCATGCCCTGGGTGTTCTGCCAAGTCAAAGTGGTCACACTCAAGCTCACTGTTGTGATTGCTGCAATGGTAATCGTGCTCTCAAATAAAGACCAAGGTGCTGTCTCGGCTTGTCTGTCTCACATTTCTGGCTTAAGGCCCGGTCACACCTTGACGTTTTAGCCAACGTATGCCGATTTTTGAATTTTTTTTCTAAAACGCTGGCACACGTTGAATACGTTATGGGTAAGTTTTGATAACATTGAGAGCACGCTGAAAAACACTGCCATACGTCGTTGTACGTTGGCTTTAAACGTTGTACTTTTTGGTTGTCATCAAATTTTTTCATGCTTGAAATTTCACGACGTATGCTGGCGTATGACTCACATGTTTCGCTACGCTGGCCACAAGTTGTATGCACGGTCTGCGATCGTTGACAGACGTCAACACATGCTACTTGTAAGTTAATCATAAGTTGAGACACGCCGAGGTAATGTTTAGCGTACCCGAAACTTATTTCTAACCTATGATTAACGTGTTGTTGGCACGTTACGCGATCGTTGCCACACGTCGACAGACGTTACTTTTAAGTTACTCATAGGCTGAAAGACGTCGGTATAATGGATCGTCCTTGCGTCAGCGTCCACGGCCACGGCCAGGACACTTATTTGCAGCATTCTTCAAACTTTTCTTCGGCATGCCGAGGATGTTCACACTTCGATGTCTAGCTTGGCTATGATTCCAATTGTCCATCGGCAGCGTCTATTTAAAATAGTCGAGTTTGAGCGTTTTAACACGTTCCGAAGAAACGCTTCAAATTTCAAAACCCCAGCGTCAAAAAACAAAGGCGAGTGACAGCAATTTAAATCGTTCATTGTAAACAATGAAAATAGCTGAGTGGTACCGTTTAAAAGTCGTTGAGTGTAAAAAAAATCCAATTGTTGAGCGCAAGCGTCTACTTTCAATAGTGGAGATGCAGCCATTTAAATCGTTGAGTGGCAGCCTATGAATAGCAAACCCCACGTCACCGGCAAAGATAAACTGCCGCACGATATGGATAAGTTAGGCTATCGTTGGGCATAGTTTGTGAATGCCGGCTTCACGATAATTATTCGTTGGTATATCGTATCTATAAGTAATCAAAGCGCTCTATGCACATTATTAGTTCATTGTGCATTTGTCCAACCCGTTATGAATAGACATAAATCGTAAAAACAAGCTATAGCTCATTGTTGAAAAAGCCCCATAAAAAATTAGCCGCGAAGAACTTCGAACAATGGTGAAAAGATGTCTCCTACCCGTGGACACGCGGACGCAAGGACGATCCATCATAACCCACACCCTCCCCCTCACACTCGCCGACTACTGCCAACATGAACAAACTACTACTAATACTAATACTGATACTGATACTGATACTGTTACTGCTGACATGGACATCGACTCAAAAAGGAACTCGAAAACACTGTTGGGTTCCCCTTTTATGAGCAGCATTTTTAGATACCAATTCCCAAAACCGCTGGGAACACGTCTTTATATGGCAGTTGTAAGTTAGAAACACGTTCATTTATTTATTTTTGTCGACTGGAAGACGTCATTGGAATACGTCTACATACGTCAATGTGTGTTGAGACGACGTAAAGAATTGGTTCAAAGCACGTCAAACATAAGTTAGAAATAAGTTTCGCGTAAAAAAGACATTACCGCGACGTGTTTCGACTTTATGAGTAGCTTATAAGTAGCCTTTGTGGACGTGTGTAAGCGTCCACATATCGTGTGTAAAACTTATCCCCATCGCATGCGGAACGTGTGTCATACGCCGAGTACGTCCAAAAATTTTGAACATGTTTAAAATTTCTTGACGTACTCTACTTACTACGACGTATGATAGCGTACTTTAGCGTTCTACTCACGTATACCAAACTTACTCATACCGTATTTGACGTGCCCCAACGTTTTAGACACATTTTTCTTAGGTCGGCATACGCTGGCAAGATTGCCAAGGTGTGACCGCGATGTTGTCACTTCCATTTCTACGGCAGTTATGATTCCAATCGTTGTGCGTCAGCCTTTTAATAGGCTACGTCACGACATCGTCGGCAATGCGTGCAACGCGCTATGCCTAAGTTAGACTATCGTTGGGCATCGGTTGTGTAGGCCGACAACAGGTTCAGCATTCGTTGGAATAAGTTATCTATAACACAACGAAACGTTCTGTGTCCGTTACCAATGCGTTATACATAAGACCAAGTCGCTATGAATACGTCCGAATCTTTAAAAAAAAACATCAAAAGTTCAACGTAAGCCAGCGTTTTACATACATTTTAATACGTTGCCATCGCTGGCTAAAACGTCAAGGTGTGACCAGGCCTTTACCTGAACATTGACTCGGGATATCATGATATGATGGCATGTTTAATCATCTCAATTTTCAGGTTGGAAGACAGATCTCTTCAAAGAGCAGTAGCCACAAACACTGCACAAAAGAGACATTCGGTACACTGGATATTGAAAATTAATATCAACACCACACTTAATAGTCCAACGCTGTTTCAGACTTCATATCCAAATATGAAGACAAAAAGCTTGGTGTAAATGCATGTCACATGACATGCTTTCATGACTGAGACGCTGTCACAGCAAGCAGGGCAAAACACAAAGACTTTTGAAAGTATTGTATACCCTGACGTGGACAGGAACTATTATAATCAGACCCACTGTAACCTCGTTGCAAGTATAACCAAGTGGCAATTTCAATTAAGATTATTAAGTGCACCAGAGCGAACAACCCAATCCTGTGGAAGTGATCCTCCAACAATTTGTGCATCAGTGAAGTTGGTAAAGGCCCGGTCACACCTTGACGTTTTAGCCAGCGATGGCAACATATTAAAATGTATGTAAAACGCTGGCTTACGTTGAACTTTTGATGTTTTTTTTTAAAGATTCGGACGTATTCATAGCGACTTGGTCTTATGTATAACGCATTGGTAACGGACACAGAACGTTTCGTTGTATTATAGATAACTTATACCAACGAATGCTGAACCTGTTGTCGGCCTACACAACCGATGCCCAACGATAGTCTAACTTAGGCATAGCGCGTTGCACGCATCGCCGACGATGTCGTGACATAGCCTATTAAAAGGCTGACGCACAACGATTTGAATCATAACTGCCGTAGAAATGGAAGTGTCAACATCGCGGTCACACCTTGGCGATCTTGCCAGCGTATGCCGACCTAAGAAAAATGTGTCTAAAACGTTGGGGCACGTCAAATACGGTATGAGTAAGTTTGGTATACGTGAGTACAACGCTAAAGTACGCTATCATACGTCGTAGTAAGTAGAGTACGTCAAGAAATTTTAAACATGTTCAAAATTTTACGACGTACTCGGCGTATGACACACGTTCCGCATGCGATGGGGATAAGTTTTACACACGATATGTGGACGCTTACACATGTCCACAAAGGCTACTTATAAGCTACTCATAAGTCGAAACACGTCGCGGTAATGTCTTTTTTTACGCGAAACCTATTTCTAACTTATGTTTGACGTGCTTTGAACCAATTATTTACGTAGTCCCAACACACATCGACGTATGTAGACGTATTCCAATGACGTCTTCCGGTCGACAAAAAAATAAATGAACGTGTTTCTAGCTTACAACTGCCATATAAAGACGTGTTCCCAGCGGTTTTGGGAATTGGTATATAAAAATGCTGCTCATAAAAGGGGAACCCAACAGTGTTTTCGAGTTCCTTTTTGAGTCGATGTCCATGTCAGCAGTAACAGTATCAGTATTAGTATTAGTATTAGTAGTAGTTTGTTCATGTTGGCAGTAGTAGGTGAGTGTGAGGGGGAGGGTGTGGGTTATGATGGATCGTCCTTGCGTTTAATGATTTAAATGATAAACTCAACGATTTAAATGGCTGCATCTCCACTATTGAAAGTAGACGCTTGCGCTCAACAATTGGATTTTTTTTACACTCAACGACTTTTAAACGGTACCACTCAGCTAGTTTCATTGTTTACAATGAACGATTTAAATTGCTGTCACTCGCTTTTGTTTTTTGACGCTGGGGTTTGGAAATTTGAAGCGTTTCTTCTGAACGTGTTAAAACGCTCAAACTCGACTATTTTAAATAGACGCTGCCGATGGACAATTGGAATCATAGCCAAGCTAGACATCGAAGTGTGAACATCCTCGTCATGCCCAAGAAAAGTTTGAAGAATGCTGCAAATAAGTGTCCTGGCCGTGGCCGTGGACGCTGACGCAAGGACGATCCATTATACCGACGTCTTTCAGCCTATGAGTAACTTAAAAGTAACGTCTGTCGACGTGTGACAACGATCGCGTAACGAGCCAACAACACGGTAATCATAGGTTAGAAATAAGTTTCAGGTACGCTAAACATTACCTCGGCGTGTCTCAACTTATGATTAACTTACAAGTAGCATGTGTTGACGTCTGTCAATGATCGCAGACCGTGCATACAACTTGTGGCCAGCGTAGCGGAATGTGTGAGTCATACGCCGGCATACGTCGTGAAATTTCAAGCATGAAAAAATTTGAGGACAACCAAAAAGTACAACGTTTAAAGCCAACGTACAATGACGTATGGCAGTGTTTTTCAGCATGCTCTCAATGTTATTAAAACTTACCCATAACGTATTCAACGTGTGCCAGCGTTTTAGAAAAAAAATTCAAAAATCGGCATACGTTGGCTAAAACGTCAAGGTGTGACCGGGCCTTAAGCGACCACAGGAAGAACCTGTTATTTAAAAGAATATTAACTTGAAATTCCTGGCACAAAACCTGAATTCACAATGTGCAAAGATGATTATATAGGCATTAATAGGGGCTGACAGGATGGCCTCGAGGTATGCACACTCGCCTCTAAACCGTAGAGCTAAGGTTTGAATCCAGACCCAGCTATAAACTGTCAACCCGGTGCTTTGCAGGCAGGGTAGCCTGGTGTTGGCTTAACGGTTGAGGTGGCTGACTTAAGATGTTGGGATCTTGAGTTTGAGCCCTTGTCATGCAGTTGAAAAAAATACCAGGTGGGTTGTCGCAGCCTTTCATCCTTCTGAGGTCGGCAAAATGAGAACCAGCTAATTGGAATAGTGGCATTGCATTGGTGGCACAGCCATGCTTTCAGAAAATGATGCAACCAGCAGCCACAGGTTGCATACGAAACAACAACAGCAGGCAGAGTGGTTCATCGATGTGTGTGCCATCCCTCAAATGGACATTAAACTGGACATCCAATCTGCCGGCATTAGTTGGTGGACTTGAAAGATCCCACTATTGTCTGAAAACAAAATGATCATGAAGAAGCTGGCATCATGCAGGGAGAGATAAGCAGCTGTGGGTAAAACCCTGGATGGAGAGAAGGCTGGTGTCCTTCATGAAGAGTAGGTGAGCTATCGCCGGCACCATAACCAAATTCCTGCCCTAACCTACAGAGGGCATTGCATCAGCGGCATAGCCTCAGCCAATGATGCTAACATGCAGCTTTGTGTTGCGTACCAAATAAGTCATTAATATATAAATGGTGTTGTGGGAAATATCTATAGGGGTTAATAAAATTTTTTAGTAGATCAATAGTTACCTAGTGGCCTCGCAAATTGAGATGGCTCGTATCTGTTAGTCTGTGGGGAATGTGATAAGCATAGGATACCTCAAGGACGTTGGGGATGTATACCATTACCAAAAGCTTGAAGAGCACTCGTCCAAGTGGCTTAAGCACTCAAGTAAGCACTCCAATGAAATGGCTGGCCTGGCAAACGATAGCAAGCTTATTAGGGATGAAACAACCTTGGTTTGCTCTAAATTTATTTCAGTAGAAACTTAAAAAAAAAAAAAAAACTGGTGATTTTTTAATCAAGGTAATCATACGTTGAAAATAATTGACAATAGTTTGTGGTTATAATAATTCCAGTAGGCATTGTGCCCAAAGAACCGCGAATGCTGCGCGATTTATACACCTTAACACGGCATTCTTCCAATGCGGAAATTCCAAGTGGGGGGCAGTTAAGTCGCTACAACCTTCCTCATGTGACCCTTCGTCCCCCTGGCAAATTTGGTTGAGAATCGATCAGTAACGATTGAATGTGTCACTGTCAGTACTTCACGCTTATCATACTAAAATACGCAATTTGGTGTCTGTCTGTCTGTCTATGTGTGCAATAGATATGTGTTAGGTATGTATGTTTGTTTTTCCTATCCCACTGTTGTCTTCCCCTAATCAAACCTCTGGCTGTGCATTTTTAGCTCATATGAACTTTAATCAGGTGAGCTTATGTGATCGAGCAGTGTCCGTAGGTAAGTGAGCGAGTCAGTCAGTCAGTCACTCAGTAAATACTACAGTCATGATGGCATGAACCAATCACACGATTTTGATGAAACTTAGCCACAAGATTAATATCTAATGCCAAACGAATGTATATTGACCACATCAAAATCTGCACTCATTAAGGGAGTCTACGGGGATTTTTTTGACCACCAAAATAAGTATTTGCTCTCTTCTCCGAAACTACATACAATTTTGATGAAACTTGACCACAACCTTGATCACCTGTCATGTACCAAAGTGGAGCAACCGCATCAAAATCTGCGCTCATTCAGGGGGTCAACAGGGCAGGGTTTGACCCACCCAAAATAAGTATTTGCTCTCTTCTCCGAAACTACACACACGATTTGGTTGAAACTTGACCACAACCTTGATCACCTGTGATGTACCAAAGTTTATCGACTGCATCAAAATCTGCGCTTATTAAATGGGTATATGGGAGGGTTTTGACCCCACAAAATAGGTATTTTCTCTCTTCTCTGAACTACACACAGAATTTCAATGAAACTTGACCACAGCTTTCATCACCCTTGATGTACCAAATTTTGGTCATGGCATTTAAAAAATTCAGTGTCTCTGGGGTCTGTGTGGGGTTTAAGTGACTGCTGCTCCTGATCAAGGTGAGCTTCAGGACAAGTGGCCATATTTTTAATCTATCCTCTGTTTATGTGTCTTCACAAAGCGCACACAAGAGCTGTGTAGTTCAAGCCATGAAGAGGTGCAGGTGTGGCGAATCTGCATTGAGATAGTTGGCTATTAGACACATCACAGGAGTTGAATGTCGGGGCAAGACAGCATTGAGGAAGTCAGCAATTTCCTCACCACGTGAGCTCACATGGCCCGGCACGAGACCAGATTGACCGTTAT
This sequence comes from Eptatretus burgeri, assembly GCF_056783735.1. Taxonomy (NCBI): domain Eukaryota; kingdom Metazoa; phylum Chordata; class Myxini; order Myxiniformes; family Myxinidae; genus Eptatretus; species Eptatretus burgeri. The sequence continues at coordinate 29,136,010 of NC_140964.1, forward strand.
CTCATGTGCGGTTGTCAGTTGGTGACACAGCTTTCTTCTGCTCTGAAAGACTTAAAACTGTTCACTGGAGGAGAGGTAGTTATTTTGAGGATAGCTGTCATGCATAATGGAGGAGAGCGCCAAAGAGTATGCAGAACTGAGTGTGCCAGAGCTGTGAACATTAGTTTTGCCAAAGCAACGAGGGCTTTGAGGGGAGGGACTGTTTTGCCTGAAAGCACCAGAGAGCTGCCGACTTGATAAATTCTCCTCCAGGACTTCAATACAGCTTGCCCCCAGTTTTGAAATCAACCTTTCTTGGCGGAGTTGCTCACATTGTTTGTACTGCATTCCCTGTACTGTACTACATTCTTGTCAAGTGCATGAATGGGTATTAAGATGAAAAACAAAAACAAAACATCAAGAAATCTGTGATGTTTGGTTTGTTCTAGGTGGAAACGGTTAAAACAGGTTTATCTACCAATTCATTTAAATTTGTTTATTGCATTCTGGTTGTTATTAGTCTCACCCAAAAGGTGATGTGAGACTATTGCAATGCCCCTGTCTGTGTGTTTGTCTGTGTTCTTCTGTGTTTATGTCTGTTTGTCGTGTACGTGACCGCGTCGATATATTTTCGCATGAAAAATGTTTTTCGCTGCAACCACTTGTCCAATCGATGCAAAACTTTAAACAAAGGAGGGATTTCCCTTGGAGAATATTGTTGCGGATTCGCGCCCGCCGGCGTGCGACGGCCACGTAACTCTAATCGCGGCACGTCGCGACCCGTTCCGTACTATCAGAATAACCGAGCGGTGTTATCGTCGACCTCAACGGTTCGATTAATTATCGGGCGTATTCAGCCCACTACCAACCCTTTACGTGAAGCAAGATGAGGATTCAATGAAGGAAATGACGAAGCGAAGCGGGAAACAGTTCAACACAAAGCACATTTATTCGCGACGAACGGAAAGCACACATTCAATTCCACCAAAAGCACACAGAAAAGACACAATGCAATTTACACAAAAAGCAAATGTAAAAGCGAAAACACAATGCAGAGCTAATACCGACTACCGAGCACACGGCAACACTTATACAATTCTACTTCACAGACGGCGCCGACAACACATACCCAAAACCAAGGAAAGAATACCCTCAAGGATGAGGCGGGCCTGAGGCCGAGACCGGGTCGGCCTACCCGTCTGGTGATGAGACGCGGAGCGGCGATGGTGCCTCAACTCCGCGGGCCTCGCGGACAGTGTCTGGTAGGGGGTGGGAAAGGGGCCCCCTTGGTCACACTATCTCAGCGCGGGGGGAAACAGGAGGGGGTTGCTGATGCTCGGGGTATAGAGGATTTTTATTATCCCGCGACGAGCGTCTCCACCTCGGCCAGGTCGCGCTGTCGGCCTCCCTGGGGTGCAGCTCCCGACGCGAGCACCCCCTTCGTCTGGTGTCGCTGCCTTTCCACAGCTCCGTCCCCTCCGTTCCGACTCCAACGCACACGACGACCAGCTCCTTCTTGCCAACTCCACCGCCCGCGAAGTCTTGACTCTCTGTTTCCGACTCTCCTACTCTCCTACTCTCCGCCTCTGGACTCCCTGGACTGACGAACACGGTCCTTTTATCAGCCCCGTAGCTTCGCCCTCTCATCTTTGACCCCCTCCCTTCGACCTTTCACCTCGCTCCCCATTGGCCCGAGAAAAAGTGGGCGTGAAGGCTTTTTGATCCATAAATTTGCATATATCGATCGCCCTGGGGGCGGGGCCAGTTCGCCCCTCGCTCACCGATTGGACGGCAAAAAGTGGGCGTGTGTCGTTTTTGATCCGTTTTTGAAGCACAAAATCCGTGATTTTGTACACGCTGTTCGGCGCGCGCCCTGCACGAGTCCAACACCGGTACCCACAGCGGGGCAAGAACGGTGGCGATGCGACGGTTGCGAGGTGTGACGGGAAGGTCGTGGCGGTTGTGGTGAAGCGGCGTTGTGGTTGGTGGTTGATGTTGTGGTTGTGGTGGTAATCATGGCGGTTGGTCCAAAATAAAGATAGCAAAAGAAAAACGGCTATCCTGAAGAGTCGCAGCACGCATAAATGACATGTATTCCCACTAGACAACGGGTTTGGGCCTAACTACACATGTACTTACCGAGATACCTCACCTAAGGGACCTGAATGGTGGTTTGCGAATTTGGTAACCACAACAATATTTTATTGCTCACTCTGATGTCAAAGGTCACGTGGTATGGCAGCCATATTGGATTAAAGGGAAAAAATTGAACATCGATCATTTTCTCCAAAACTGCTCAATGAAAAAAATTGAAACTTGGCATATGTCATCAACTCCCCATGGGGTATGTAGGGTGATTACAATGATGTCATTGGTGAAGTGGTATTCCAGCCATAATTTTTTTGATTGAAATCTTTATCAGAAAAATCTGAAACTTCTTGTATGTGATCTATGACCGGATGTGAGTGAAGAATGAAATTTATGACGTTCATAACCCGTGCCAAGAAACTATGTGACATAAGAGGGTGCATGGATGATATGGGTATATGGGCCATAATAGTAGCATGGTCAGTTAACGATGGTATTTTTGTTCAGAAAGAACGCGTGAGGCGAGACCGTGCTCTCTATGAGTGCCGTTCTCATTGCTTCATGTAATTATTCGCCCACGCCATTTAATTGTTCAATAAATGTACCTGGTCTTAGCATTGGAATATGCTCATTGTGGTGATCTCATTTGGTGATTTCGGTATCGTTAGATGAGCTGGCTCAATCCGGCTCAGAGCGCTTGCGACCTACGATTGCTCAGCCAGATTAGGAGGCTCGCAAGTGGCTATTGCACATCACTCGGCTAATTACATGGACCCAATGAGTATTGTAATGTGACAAACAGGTCTGGGAACTGGTTCGAGGCTGTGGACATAGCTGGAGGTTGCGGTCATTTTGACACGACCCGCAGAACTCGAACCTGGTAACTGGAATGGGCTATGCCTTTTTATTTTTAATTTTAATTTTCTTTTTTAACACTTCAGGTCTGGTCTCCTATATCCACTTGAGAAAATGGAAATCAGCCAACAAGACAGCTGAATATAAAAAGGTGCAAAAACAGATCCCCTTAACTCCAGTTGAATTAGCCTACTTCCACTCATCAGCAAGGGCATGGAATCCATCATCACAGTTTACATAAAATCATTCCTTTTCTACAACAGCCTCATCTCAGATGATCAATTCGGATTCTCACATGGTCACTCCACATTGGACATGCTACTTTGACTCTCCCAATAATGGATGGAGGCCCTCAATATCAGACTTGAGATCAGGGTCATCTTTCTGGACATGTCTCAAGCTGTTGATGCAGCCTGGCATCCTGCCTTGCTCTCCAAACTGTCTGCCTATGGAATCCAATGCCAACTCCATTCTTGAGTTCCTGACTTCATCCACTCTCACAGAACAACGTGTGGCTTTCAACGGGACCCTTTAATCTCCTCTCCTTGTCAAGGCTGGAGTACCTCAAGGAAGTGTTCTCGGCCCCATATTATTCCTAATCTTCATCAATGATCTCAATGACTGGAAAATACTCTATTTCTTCCATAATGACTCCACTCTCTGCTATGACATCTTTCGTACTTCTGACACACAAGCAACAACCTTTTCCGTCTCCTCAGACCTTGACAAAATCACAAACTGGTCAAACACAATTTTACTAATGTATCCATATTGTCCACCCATTGTGTTCTCCCTTTCGCCTCATCATTCGTTACATTCATCCCTTGTTTGTCCATCTCCATGTACCGTCTCCCTCCACCCTGCCGTTTGTTTTTTCTTTCTCCTGCTGTTCCATTTGTTATATTGTGTCCTGATTTGTTCTGTGTCATTGCTCTTCCACAAGCCTCAACCATGTAAAAACAAACAAACAAAAAATGCCCCGACATTCGCGGCATTTTCTCCGGAACATATTCCCCATAGATATTGTGGTATAACAATATATACGGCATAGCGCAGACAGAAAAATGCACCATTGGGGCTCCAAAGCATGTACCACGTGTAAATGTCAAAAGTAAGCTCCCATAGCCTCAGTCATACATGTTTCTGTCTGTGCTGTTGCTGATGATTCATCAACAAGTGATGAAACCGGTCCGACAGCTAAGGGGGTATTTGTAGCATTGAGATTTTCATGTATGTACCATTGGTGAATGTCTTTATAGCTGTGGAAAAGCCTGATGCTGGCTTAGCGGTTAAGGTGGCTGGCTTGGGACCTTGGTCCTGAGTTTGAGCCCATGTTTTTTTTACCATTGAAGTAACACCAGTTGGGGTTGACTCAGCCTGTCATCCTTATGAGGTCAGCGAAATGAGTACCAGCATACCGGGGTAACACCCATTCAGGGTAACCTGAGTCAGTGCTCCTTTCCATGCTCCTCATGTTGCCTTCCCTTTCCATAACGCTGCTTTCCCTTGCCCCCCCCCGACACTCATGCTTATAATCTCTTACCCCCTCCCTCTCCCCACTTCCCCCTCTTCTCTCCCCCATCCTCCTCGCTCCCACCCCACTTCTCAGAGTGTATCGTGATGTTTGGTGAGGTGTCGCTCTCCCCACCTCCCCTTCCCACCCCTCCTCACACCCCCTCCATCCTCTTGCTCTCCCCCCTCTCCCCTCCACCTCCTCACTCGTTTATTTTGTAGGAAGATGGATCCTACCAAAAGAAGGAAATGTACAAGAAGTGAAGTTGACAAAAAACGACTTGTGAAAGCTGCATCCACAGCAGCCTTAACTCCTTAAGAAAGAAACAAGATGAGAAGCAAACAGAGGAGGAATAGCTGCATCCAGAGCAGCTGAAACTCTTCAAGAGCAAGAAAGAAGATGAGAAACTAACACTGCAACAAAATCTGCATCCAGAGCAGCTTTAACTCCTCAAGAACAAGAAAAAAAGATGAGAGGAAATGCAGCAGGAATGGCTCCAGCTAGGAACCAGTCCTGGAGGGAAAAGTAAAAGTCTGCTTCATCTTTGCACCACATGGAAAAACATGCAGCATTGTCCATCCTGAAGCTCTACAAGGATTAAAAAGAAAAAGTCAAACACTGCTAAAATGTGATCGAAAACAGTGATGTGAAATCCTCAGTGCTGAAGAAGAAGGCAGAAAGAGGAAAGAGAATAAAGACAGAAAGAAGAACACAGAAGAAGGAAGATAGAAGAAGAACAATGAAAAAAAGATAAATAAGAAAGGAAGGAGAGGCAGAGCGAAGAAGGAAGATTTAAAAAAAGAAGAAAGGCAGAAGGTCAGGAAGATAAATAAGGAAGATAGAAGTAGAAAAATAAGAAAAACAAGAGGAAGAATTGCTTTGAAATGCATGTCCCTGAACGACGTGATATTTTCTCAGTCTAAAAAGGACATAACTGTGAAAAATTGACTAAACGCCCTGAAACTCGAACTTGTTCTGTAACTTAAAATAAACCCATCAAGTTTCAGTTGAATATGTTAAAGGGTATGGGGGAAAAAAAGGTCGGAAAAACCACAGGTGGGATGGACGGATGGACAAATGGACAGACGGAGAGCAACCCTATAGTCTCCTTCAATGAAACTGGTCAGAGACTAAAAAAAACACAAGGAATAACAAAAATCTAGAGCAGCAGAAACTCCCCAACATCAAGAAGCAAGACGAGAAGTAAACACAGCAGCAATGACTGCATTCTGTCCTCACGTATTCTGCAATCTTCCATTCATTGTGTTGTACTTTAGTCAGTTGTCCATGCAATCTGGTTCAGGAGAACACAGTTCGTTCCGGTTCCGGTTCTTGAGCGACAGCGGCGTTCTACAGGGGCTCTGCCAAATTTCTCAAAAATAAGTTTCCCAGTCGTTTTTTTTTTAACTCTTATTTTGTTGTTTCCATGTTGTGTAGCAAAGTCAGCCCCACACGTAGATTCTCCAGCTTCAGCTCAACCATTTTTAATGGCGACTCCTGCTGCCTAACTCCACAGCTCTCTGAGGTCACTCTCAGTTCCGCCCCGTCAGTTTCGGTTCATCATGCATTCATTAACATTTATGTAACTCCCAATGCCACATATTCCTATTTTTTCATGAAAACAACAACTAATAATGAAAAAACAAACAACTCATATTTTAAAAAACAACTAATGATAATAATTTTAAAAAAACATGAAAGCATGCAATTGTCATGCATTCATTAACATTCATGTAACTCCTAATACCACACTCCGTATTTACTGTGTGTTTCTAGTGAGGTTTTGTTTTAAAACTTGTGCTAATTGGTGAGTATTCGTCGGTCTTTTCATATCAGGTTTCCTTGAGGCCTACCCTTCTTCCCATCCGTGTGTGCAAATTGTGTTTATTCTATTTTTTTTTTCTATATTACCTTCAGTTTTTATTCTCACCACAATCCCTCCATCACTCTTTCAATTCCTCCCAACTGTATCCTCTGTTTCATGCCTTAAAATATATTTTAAAAATTGAAATATATCTTTTCCTTTCCCACGTACCTCCTCTTCCTCTGCCTCTTCCTCGTCGCCATTGCACCATGCCAATCCCACTTTGATCATGAAAGTATTCACCATACAACTTCACGACCTTTTCTTCAAACTCTTCCTTTACTTTATCCCTTCTTCCCTAATCCTCAAAAATAAAAAATGGTCTTTTACAATGTTTCAACTTCCTCTTTATCACTTCTTCTTCTTCTTCTTATTCTTATTCTTATTCTTATTATTCTTATTCTTATTCTTATTCTTATTCTTATTCTTATTCTTCTTCTTCTTCTTCTTAAACAACCTGAGTTCAATTTGACCTTTCTTTCATCCCCTGTCTGAAAATTCCATCTGTTACAACGTTTCCTTTCTCCATTTTCTTAATTCTCCTGCATTCCATGTATCCTCCAATGTATTTAAACGTATCTCTGACCTACAAATGTTTTAAATCCCATTTTGCAATGCATGTTCATCTTCCATCAATCATGCTTTTTTTTATTTTTTTTTCCAATTTCAGTGCAAATTTACCCCACCTCCTTAAACCTACCTCCTCCGAACTCTCCTGTTATACGCCCTACTTACTCCTCCCATCTTGTCACCAATCTTACCTCCTCTCTTATCACCTCTCCACTGCCCTCTGCTTTACTAACAGCTCCTCCTTTGGTATCCCAAACTGTACGGTGTTCAAACATTTGTGGGTCCTGTTCCAACCCTACAAATATCTCACTTTCTCATTCCGTACACTCCTCAATATCTCAAACATGCTCTTTCTTTCCTCTCATCACACCTTCTTTTCGCAACCCCTCAAATCTTGTTCCTTCCCCCACCCGCTCCCATCTTTACCAGACCACTACCCAGTTTTATTTTTTCCATCCACCACTTCCCATCTCTCCAGCCCTCCTTTCTCCCTCCTCCCCCATGGCCGTGCCTGCTCTCATTGTATCCCCTCCCTCTTAAATCAGCTGCCTCCTCCCTCTACAAAGTAAACTTCACTCTCTTCCCCTCCAACTTTTTCAAAAGCTCCCCCAAAAACATTTCCCCCACAATTCTCCCCCCTCACACTTCTTCCTCAATTCTCCCCTCTCACCCTTCTCCCTCAAATCTCCCCCCTTACCCATCCCCTTCAAATCTCCAGCCTCACCCTTGTACTTCAAATCTCTCCCATCACTCCCCCTTCACAAAGCTGACCCCCTCACATCCACAAAGCTGCCTCCTTCCCCCACCCTCTCTCTTCCAACACATTCCTCCACCTCTTCCAATCTCCAATTTCCCTCTGCCCCCTCTCATTACTCCCAATTGTGCCTCACCCAAGCCCCTTTGTCCTCCTACCAATCCCGCCCTCTCCCCTAACTCTTCTGCAATCTCCTACACAGTCAACAACTCATCCAACCCTCCCCCTCCCCTGCACCCAAAGTCTCCTCCCCTACCTCTTCCTTAACAGTGTGGTCCTCAAACATCCAGGGCCTTCTACTCCAACATGACAGATCTCTCCACACATGTTGCTACTGACAAACCAGACATAATCTGCTTAACAGAAACTTTCCTCCTTTAAGTCATCTCTGCCTCCTTAGTTTTACTCCTTGGTTACTCCCTCCTGCGGTATGATAAACGGTGGAGTTGTTCTCTTCATCAAAAACTCTATTCCTCACTCTCCATGCACTGCCCTCATTCCTCCACATCCCATGAAATACCTCTGGTTATGGCTTCTCCTCCACTCCCACCTCATGTTTAAATGTGCGTTTTACCGTCCACCAAACAGTGAGGACTCCATTTACATCTCACTTGCTACAAACATGGGCCAACATGTATCCACTCATCCAAACTCTCTCTTCATCATTTGTGGTGACTTAAATTGTCATCCTGGAAGTTGGCTGAGTGTGGGTACCTCTCTCACGTGCTATGGCACTTTAGCAAAGGACTTCTGCGGCTCATTGGGACTGACAATCTGTCAACTTCCCGACCCAGATCTCAGCCAAAGGTACTCCATCTCTTCTGGATTTCATTTTGACCAATTTCCCTGCTAATGTCTGCTGTTTTTCTTCTGCTCCAATGGGTTCATCTGACAATATGCTTGATAAAGATCATCTCTCTGGCTGTTATTGGAGAACCATCTCAGCACCAATGAGTCTGGCATTTCACTAAAGCCAAAGCAGCCATCAAACTTCGAGACTGGTCTCCCATTTCTACTCTCTCTGACATCACCTCATCCTGGAAACATTTTCAAAGAAATTTTCTCTCAAATGCACAGATTTATCCCATCTCATTTCCAGTTGTCCCATCCTTCCTCATGCCAAATGGTTCACTGAAGCTTGTGGCGAGGCAGTTGTCCAGAAACAACTTGCCTTCGCCTCTTGGAAGGAAAATTCATCTGAAAGCAATCTCAATTCCTTCTATGAAGCTCAGAACAAGTGTGTGTCCACCATCAGGAGAGCCAGAAAACAACATCTTTGCAATCTCAAGTCTGAACTCTCAAACCTCTCTCCCTCTTCCAAATCCTGGTGGCATCTAATCAAATCTGTTTCTGGTGTATGTTCCCCTCCATCCCCTACCTTACCTCAAATGGCTGCACTGCTGATACCGCACATGAAAAAGCTGAATGCCTAAACTCGGTGTTTGCATCTAAATCTTGTGTCCCAAATCAATCGCTTTCTTTACCCACCATACCCAGTCACACCCAACTGTTCCTGGACTCTGTGTCCTTTTCTCCTCACAAGGTGGAGAGTTTGCTGTTAAATCTCAACTCTGATTCTGCAACCGGTCCAGATGACATCAACCCTCGTGTCCTAAAAACCTGCTCTTCTGCTCTTGCTCACCCTCTCTCTATTCTTTTCACCCTCTCATTAGCCTAAGGTCATCTGTCATCTCCATGGAAATCAGCAAACATGACCACTCTCAATAAAAAGGTGCAAAAACAGATACCCATCAATCAGCCTGCTCCCAATCATCAGAAAGGTCATGGAATCCATCATTGCTTCCAACATTAAATCCTTCCTCTTCCACAATGGCTTGATTACTGATCATCAATTTGGATTCAGACCAGGTCACTCAACCCTGGACATGCTGCTTCTGCTTTCCCAACAAAGGATGGAGGTCCTCAATATCAGACATGAGATCAGAGTCCTCTCCCTCGACATATCACGAGCTTTCGATATGGTCTGACATCCCACACTGCTCACAAAACTCTTCTTATGGTATCCAAGGCAATCTCCACTCATTTGCTCATGAATTTCCTCCACTGTCGTCATCAACGTGTGGCCCTGAATGGAATTCTCTCATCTCTTCTTGTCCAGGCTGGAGTTCCTCAACGCAGTGCTCTGTGCCCTGTGCTTTTTCTGGTTTTCATCAATGATCTCTCCGACTCTCTGAAAAATCCTCTTTATCTCTTCGGTGATGACTCCACCCTCTGCTGTACCATCTCTCATCCCTCAGATCAGCAGGCAGCAGCCTCTTCACTCTCTCCAGACCTAGATAAAATTCACAAGCTGGTCAAACACTTGGAACATGTATTTCAATCCTGACAAATCTCACACTCTCACTATGTCTCTCTGAAAGGACCATCTGGAAACCACTTCCCCCCTCCCCCACACCATCTACTTTCTCAACAATCCTCTTGAAGAAGTCCTTTCATTCACACCTTTGGGCCTCACTATCTGCCATGATCTTTCCTGGGAAAGCCACATTTCCAAGCTGGCATCCAAAGCCATTCGCTGACTGGGAATCCTCCATCATGCAAAGTCCTTCCTTGGCACACCTGAGCTCCTGACCACATACAAAGCTTTCATCTGCAGCCTGATGGAGTACTGCTCTCCCTTCTGGGGTGGTGCTCTTACCTCACACCCATCTCAGCTTCATGCTCTGGAAACCAAGGCTTTTAGGATCATTGGTATCTCCCGGGATGAAGCCGAGTCTTTGGGTCTCTTGCTGTCTCATCGCAGGCAGGTCAGTGGTCTTTCTTTCTTCCAACATCTTCTCTCCCACCTTGCCCCTCTACCCACGCCCCCCCCCGGGCTCTGTCTGTGCTCTGAACCCTCTATATTTCCGTAGGGTGCTCAAGGTCTGCTAAAAGCCCCCTTCTGATGAAACTGTCTTAATCAAGAATCACTGCTCACCTTCACTCTTTCATTCCTTTTTTTATGCCTCTGTCACAAACTCCAACACTCTCTTCAATCCCACTCCTCCCTCCAGTTCTTTCAAACAGCTCTTCGTCACTATCTCATATCTTCCCCCATCCAAAACCTTGATATTTTCTTTTCCTGTGAATACATCCCAAACCTATCTCCTTCAAATTCCCTGCTTTCCTTCCTGAAAATCCCTGTAGTATCCATCTTGTCTACCCCATGTACCCTGCCCCATCCCTCTACCTTCCACAAATCTCCTTATGTCTCTGTTCCCCACTGCTTTGTGCTTCCGTTTCCCACCCTTTTTGTCTCCTGCTCCCCTTGTTTTATGTTCTCTGTGTTAGCTCTTATACGAGCTTCAACAATGTGTACAAAAAGCCTATGAAACCTTTGTTGCTCCTGTGTGAAGTGGGGCATAGCCAAAAACACAAAACACACAGGAAACGACGCTATGTTTTGAGATGCAGTGATGGTCATGTTGAGCCCTTGCCCAATCAAAGATCCCTGGGGGGGTGGGGGTGGGACTATCATGGCAAGGTCAGCTTTGGTCTTATTATCTCCCTCTCTCTCCCTACTTCTCTTCCCCCTCTCTCCCTCCTCTCTTGTTATTCAAGTCAGCGAAGCGACAGGTGGTTTTTGCTGGTACATAATACATAGTTGGCCTGAAAGCATTATTGCTGTCATCTACACAATTAAACGAAATTGCACATCTCGACAGAACATTATTCCTCATTAGAAAGAATTATCCCAAGGATTTGATCATCAACAACTTGCTTCCTTGGCCATATGGCAATTTGCTCGTTGGTGTAATGTTGAGCAAACATTCATAAGTTTCCCAACATCATGTTTAGAAAATATTTAGTGAATGAACCAACTTGTTTACGACAACCGAGTTCAACTGCTGATTCCTCTTAATCAACACACTCACGGGCAATCAGGTGGCAAGGCCAATGAACAGGTTGACGTAAAACCACTACAGTCCATTATTATCCTTTCCTGGTGGAGATAGTGATAACTTGTCTTATAGAGTACAATGTGTAACTGAACATTATCCATTTGCATCGATCTTCTTAATCTTTAGCAATCAATAGATTTATTATTTCCACCACCGAAGGTGGATGGAGGTTATGCTTCCACCCCTATTTTTCTGTCTGTCTGAGAAAGTTATCTCAAAATGTTGCAGACGGATTCAGACGAACCTTGGTGGACAGATTGGGTGTGTGGCATGGACGAATTGATGAGATTTTGGGGAAGATCCGGATCCGGATAAGAGTTTTTTTTTTTTCAAGTGATGCTTCCTTTTGAGAGATCGTGCCAAAAACGATAGATAGCATCATATTTCAAAAAGTTGTGCACGAGTTATAGAAAATAAATTGGTGGTCAAGTTGGGTAAGTGACAAGAACAAGTTGATTAGATTTTGGCTCGGGTCCAGATGCAGATCCGGCCTTTGACTGGGATACAAAACATAAACTGTTCAGCCAAGAGGAGGTATGCGCTCTACCGAGTGTCATTCTAGTTTTTATTTTTAATTTTGAGCTTTTTCTTTACAGGGTCTCTTGCTTGTGGAAGAACTGCAACACACATTTTGCATACAATGCAGACACATACATGAGATAGCACCTGACTTGACTTCAGACAAACATAGCCGATGAGCTTGGAGGAAGTTTAGCGACTCCTGCAGGATTAAGCCATCTTTATGATGTCGCTTTTCACTCTGTACTCAGCAGGTCAATGAAGGAGAAATTTTGTGGATGCCAACCCATGGGGTTTGTCTGTGTTCTATCCTTTAAATATTGAATCCTGATTATCTAGAAAGGAAGCAACACTTTCCATTGTCTTTCGTATGACTGTCAGGGTTGGAATCGAACCGATGGCTTCACAGACTTGGAATAGACGCTCTAGCCATTATACCACCAAGTACCCTCCTTGTCACCTTTCTGTTCAAGAACATTCATCACCGGTGCCAGAAAGCTGGGAACTGGTTACTTGAATGTTGATGAGGGGAACCAAGTTGAGGCAGAGGTCCTTTGTAAAGACACTCAAATTGTGTGCAATTCGTTGTACGTGATTCGATGTTGGGCCACTGATCCACACTCGTGTGTAGCCATTACCACCACACCACAGTGCGGAATACACACTTTTACTACTCTACTGAGACAAAGGACGTGAACTTTGGACGAACTTTTACAGTTCCAATGTCTAATTATGGAATTTTGATTCTCATTGGTTCAGAAACATGTTTGAAGCTTGACCTTCTCGCTCAGAAGTTGAAAAATATTCGTTCTCATGCTGAACTTTCACTCCTGAGTGCGAAGAATAAGCTTTATTGGAAACGGATTGCCTTGTTCTCTTCTTTATGCCCTGCCAAGCAGGCTGTTACCACTTGTGCATAAATTAAGCAGGAAACTATTAGGTATTACATAAAAATAAGTGTTATGGACCCTTTGGAAATATGGACCCCGACATAGCAATTGGTGGCAAGTAAAAATGAATGTATAAATATATGGGCATTTTCATCATATTTGATTTTAGGAGCATTTAAAATGTTCTTGGAATGAGATACTCCCGAAATAGTCTATAAAAGGCCAATTTTTTAATTTTTAAATCAATCAATCAATCAAATGTACCATCTTCTTGATAGAGCGTTGGTGCTTGCTTTGTTGGTGCCTTCCAAGCTTGTCAGTCAGGACAGGAATTTGGAGTTTGTTCAGGGTGTCAGTGATAGCACACCTACTCTTTGAGCAAGATACCAATGGATCGCTGTTGTTTCATATGCAGCCTGCGAATTCTGGTTGCATCATTTATGGAAGCATGGCTGTGCCGCTACTGCAGTGCTCCTGTTACCAGTAAGCTCGTACTAATTTTGCCAACCTCAGAAGGATGACAGGCTGAGTCAACCCACCTGGTGTTATTTCAACGACACAACAGGGGCTCAAACTCAAGACCCTGAGATCTCAAGCCAGCCATCTTCACCATTAAGCCAACACCAGGCTTGAAAATGGATCTGTATCATCCACCGACTATTGCCAGCATACGGGACATGATGGAACACCAAGCCTGTGAAACACCAATCCGACAGTTTATAGTCAGGTTGGAAATCAAACCCAGACGAGACAACTCAAAGGTGAGTGTACAACCTCTGTACAATCCTGTACAATCTGTCAGACACTGCAGTAATAGCACAACAAATTGATTCCCATATTTGTTATATCAGATACAATAACACCTCATGTATTATGTGGTCACAAATTCCTTGTGGGCACTTTCCTTCTGCTACCAATTTTCTTTGCACAGAATCACAGTTGTCATGATGTGGCCCAATGCTTTAAACAGGTTTAAATCATGATGTTCTCTTAATCTCAAAAGAGTCTCTTAATACAATCCTTTGCAGTCTTTTTATGTATACAGTGTCGAGGCTCCTGGAGGAGAGAGAACACAGAATGAACCAGAACATTACAAAACCAACGACAAGGGCACTGGGCAGAGAGCTTACCTCCGCCGCACAACGCCGATCCATGAGCACATGTCAGGCCCAATACATTTTTGAAATATCATGCTATGTATCGTTTTGGGCCCGATCTCTCAATGGTGAATAAACACTTAAAAAATTAAATAATTATCGTATTCAGATCCAGATTCGGATCTTTACTAAAATCGAATCAATTTGTTGTGGTCATGTTCACCACGGTTCATGCGAATCCGTCCACACCTTTTTGAGATACCGTGCACACAAACAGACAAACAAAAAGACAGAGAGGGGTGAAAACATTACCTCCTTCACCTTCGGTGGCAGAAGTAATAAGACACTGAGTGACACATAAACTGATTACAATAACCTCACCTGTCCCTTTGGGAACGGGCTTATTAAACGGATAAACACGAATGCAAATGCAAAGCATTCATTCATGATGAAAGATGTATATCAGTGGAGAGGATTAAATATTAGCGAAATGAATATACGGTGTGTGTGTGTGTGTGTGTGTGTGTACACACATATACATATTTAAAACACACACACACACACACACACACACACACACACACACACACACACACACACACACACACACACACACACACACACACACACACACACACACACACACACACACACACACACACACACACACACACACACACACACACACACACACACACACACACACACACACACACACACACACCAGGCATAGTAGCATGCGCCTGTAATCGAGCTACTCGGAGGCTAGGGTTGGAGGATCGCTTGAGGACGGGGGCTCTGCACTGGGCCGTGCTATGAGAGGGTGCAGGGCAGCCCGGAATCATGGTGAAACCCAATCCTTTGGGCCCTGTCACAACTTGACGTTTTAGCCAGGAATGGCAACGTATAAAAATGCACGTAAAACGTTGGCGTATGCTGAAGTTTTGAGGTTTTTAAAAAAAGTTTTGGTCGTATTCATAACGTGTTGGTCGTACCCATAACGTATTCGACGTGTACCAGCGTTTTAGACAAATTTTTCATAAATCGGCATATGCTGGCTAAATCGTCAAGGTGTGACAGGGCCTTTATCCCTGTGTCGTTAGAGGCGACCAGGGTTGCGTCAGGAAGGGGATCCGGTGTAAAACCTATGCCAAATCAGTATGCGGATCATAACGGATGATCCGCTGTGGCGACCCCTAATGGGAGCAGCCGAAAGACGAACAACAACATATATATATATATATATATATATATATATATATATATATATATATATATATATATATATATATGTATGTATATGTATATGTATATATATATATATATATATATATATATATATATATATATATATATATATACACATTCATATATGAATGCAGTATAGATACTATACTATATATATATATATATATATATATATATATATATATATATATATATATATATATATATATATATATATATATATATATATATATATATATATATATATATACATCGTCGTGTCTGGTGGGGGTTAACCCCTGTCTGGACAGATTGCCAAACAGTTCTCCCTTGGAGAAGAACACGTAATCCTGGGGAGATAATGGCACGTGCGGGACGGAAGGCGGCAAAAACAAATAGCAGATGCATTCACCACGACGGAAGCACCAGGGTTTATACTCGAACCAACGACAAATAGACAACACAAGCAAAGTTAATAAATATAGGTTTCATAAACAGAAATCAAATATTCATAAGGGGAATAAATCAAAACGGGATAATAATGAAATGTGAGGTAACCTAAACTCCGATTCGAGGCACCTCCACACAGACTTCAATGCAGACAAAGGGACAGAATGAATCAAAGAATAATCCTCCCTTTCTCCCAGCACTTAGCTGTTTGCCCAGAGATGAGTTTCTGAAGCTTGGGGTTTGCCAAACCACGTCACTGCACGGGAAAATGCACCCAAAATGGCACCAAGCCGCTCCCCGAGCGGGAAGCGCACGGAGGCAGCCCGGGTGGGGAGACACCCAACATCAAGGCCCAGGAACCACCATGCAGCTTGTTTTCACAACCGCACTTGCCGATGCCACTCTTCCACAAAAATGCCACCACCTTCTTCCCTGATGGCACAAGATAAGGCTCCAACGCTTGGTCTCACATGATCCAGCCGATCAATCAATGGCTTGCGTCTTGCTCAATCATGTGGGCAAATCCGCCTCAGCATGAACACGAGAATCATGGAGCCTTCTTCACCGTGTCGAGGGGAAGCCAGAAAAATGAAACCTCCATCTTCAAGTGCGTACCTCACAGAACCTCCCTTTTCGCTCCTTGTTCGTGTGCCGACACCACTGATCCTGACTCAATCCTCCTCATACTCAGACATCACGCTCCATCCATCATCCACTCCAGCGGCATGGTTTCACTAGTTGTCATTCCTGGAGGCAGAGTTTTCGCCTTCTTGAAAATGTCCGGCTTGGTTGTTGCTCTAAGGATGTGATTCCCTTTTATCGCCAGTCTTGAAATGCAAAACATAGGAAAAGGTCACAGGGGGCAATCACATTCTGGGAGAAATTAGCCTTCGACCCCACCTATTTTAACACAGCACCACCCCCTCCTCCCGTGTGGTGACACGTAACACTTAAGCTCACAGTTTCCCAACTTAATTTACATCGAGATGTCACCGACACGTCCACGGACCACGCTACTCTATACAATCCTATATTTACTTCGAAATTCTTCCATCTATCCCACAAACATAACAATATCCATATATATATATATATATATATATATATATATATATATATATATATATATATATATATATATATATATATATATATATATATATCTTCTTCTTCTTCTTTCGGCTGCTCCCGTTAGGGGTCGCCACAGCGGATTATGATTATGATCCGCATAGTGATTTGGCACATGTTTTACGCCGGATGCCCTTCCTGACGCAACCCTGGTCGCCTGTTACGACACAGGGATATGGTACACCTATTTTAACCGGGGTATACACCGGCCCAGTACACTGGTACTCACTTCGCCGACCTCGGAAGGATGACAGGCTGAGTCGACCAGTATATATATATATATATATATATATATATATATATATATATATATATATATATATATATATGTATATATATATATGTATACACAAAAATGAGCTGGGAACATTTCTACACAAGCATTTATTAACAAATAGGCAAGGAAAAATATGTGGCACAATGAATGCATTTATCGTTTTTGCAAGCAGGGAAAGTAAGGAATTCGTGGGGTGAGACAACAAGGCAAGCAACTTACCAAAGCGGATATAGAGCAGACTTATCCCGATATTGTAATGTCGTGGTGGAGGTGCGCTGAGGCAGACACGAGCCAGGGGGTAGCACAACCCTGCTTTATTTCCACGAGCGAGAGTGTGAGCGTACGATGCCCGTAACTCCGCTTTATTACGTACTCGATGCACTCTACAGGCACACGACCCACAGGCCACTGCTAATGACAGTACATGCTGCTTCTGACGCTACTCGTGCTACAAGTCCCCAGTGGGTGAGTCGTGACATATGAAGCCCCAACCACGTGACCACCACCAACCGCAACAACTTGCTCGCCGGTCTCCATCCAAACGTCGCAGAGGACACCGTCGATGGTCGCGTTCCGCGAACTTCTTGAACGCGACTGGCTCGCTCCAATCCCCCGCTGAAATTGCCTGCACGACACGGGTGTGCACTGTATCATGAGCGCAGCGGGAGCGCGAGAGCCCGTCACCGCTGGCATGGCTCCCGTTGCTCCAGACCCGTATATCGTCGTCGCCGGAAGCAATGAACGGCAGCCCATGTTGCATCGTCGCGGCTCCTGCCGCCAGAACCTCGCCCTCGGGTCTCAAAGGAGGCACAGGTGCACCTGGAGGTAAGAACTCCGAAACAGGAACCTCCTCCCCCTCCCCCGTGCCTGGCCGTCCAAGGCCACCAGCTGGTGCCATCCAGTCTTGCCTGAGGCGAGCCAGCCAGTCCCAGCCCAAAAGGGCGAGCCCATCCCCAAGCACCACAAACCGCGAGAGTGCAACCCGCTGACCTTGATGGCCGACCAAGACGTGTGCCCTGCCAACTGCCGGTAGTGCTTCACCGGTATACGTGTGCAATGCGAGGGTAGCCCTAAAAAGACGTAGACTGGGGAGTGCACGAGCGGACTCAACTCGAAACATGATCGGTGCCCCGATCATCTCGACCTCCACTGTCATTGGTCTTGTCACCTTCGGACCAATTGAAAACAGATTCAACATCGGCAGCATCTCCTGCTCCGTGTCACCGGGATCACTATGCCCAGGCTGCAAGACTCGACCGGGGCGTAAAAGTGTACGCCATGCACAAAACACCGTACTGGCAGCAGGTCTCGACCCGGGACGCAGGGGTCGCTTCGCACACCACCATTCATGATCGTCATGATGGGCAATGACCCTCAGCACACACACCGTAGACGTCCCCGAGTGTTCAGACCGCCGTCCGACTGACTGCATTGCAACGCTCGGTCACGACCCGCACCGAAGACTGTGCGTGCGGCTGTGCGCGCTTGACACCTCACGCTGACCTTCGGATCATCCGCCACGCACTGACCATCCGGACATCTTTCAGAGCTTGTGCGACAGCCGACGCCGCATCTGAGCTGAACTTAATGTCCTCGTCCTTTAGCCGTGGCATCACAGAAACCATTTCCGAGGCTTGCAAAGCAGAAATAAAACGAACTCCGAGCGCGGCCGTCGTTCACTCGACGTGACTCGCAGGCGACGGCGAGACGTCTGGCTGCAGGACTCGACCCGCACCGAAGACTGTGCGTGCGGCCGTGCAAAACTCGCGATGCGCTTCCCTGGGACCCTCGCCAGGTGGTCGAACTCGAACCGCGCGAGTTGCGCTGAGTTTCCCGCTCCAGCGATCCAATCGCTCCGGCCAAAGACTCCAAGTCAATACCGATGCAAATCAGGCACTCTGCACACGTCGATCCGAAACAGACTCGTCGCCAAACTGTAATGTCGTGGTGGAGGTGCGCTGAGGCAGACACGAGCCAGGGGGTAGCACAACCCTGCTTTATTGCCACGAGCGAGAGTGTGAGCGTACGATGCCCGTAACTCCGCTTTATTACGTACTCGATGCACTCTACAGGCACACGACCCACAGGCCACTGCTAATGACAGTACATGCTGCTTCTGACGCTACTCGTGCTCCAAGTCCCCAGTGGGCGAGTCGTGACATATGAAGCCCCAACCACGTGACCACCACCAACCGTGACTAGGGCCACGCCCATACAGTACAGATATATTTTATCTGCACTCTTAAATTAAGCAAGGACAGGCACCATGACACATATACACACACACACACACACACACACACACACACACACACACACACACACACACACACACACACACACACACACACACACACACACACACACACACACACACCCGATGAAGAGGAGATAATCATGAGAGAGAGGAGAGGAGGGATAACGGTATCGCAATACTTTGCAAGGTCGACCGGCCGCGCTACCCAGTACACTTTGGGGGACGCTCCGCTGAGCGATCCCAGTTCAAGAGTCGGCACATTGTCTCCTGCTTGGTTACTGTGCCAGGCTCAGCACGTGCACCGGTCCAGAGAATAGGCAGAGCTGACAGGCAAGGAAGATGGAGCCAACAGACAAGAAGGGCAGTGGGTGGAACCAGCGGACGAGAAGGGCGGTGGGTGAAGCCCACGGACAAGGTGGTAAGTCAGCAGGCGGAGTCAGCACGCGAGAAGGCAGATGAGGAAGGCGAATGTAGAGATCTCTGTTATTTTCAATGGCTTTGCAATCTGCACTTTCTAAGCCCCTTGGTGTAGGGTGGGGTGATGACCTGAAGCGATGCATCATCACCCAAGTCATGCGCTCCTATTGGGCCCGGGCTCTGCGCTGCCTGGCCCCTATGGCTGGATGTGGTCTCATTTGTACATCCGGCAAGACATGGTTGAGCTGTGGAATCGCCCCGTGCTGAACACTGTGACATGAACCGCCCTGCAACGAACTCCCGGGCCGCATTCCGGCGACCACCCGAGGGCTGCGTCGGTCCTACATGCCTGTCCTGGCACCCCCAGCGACCTCCGGTTGGCGCCGGTCAATGCGCTTGTTCCGTCCATATGCCACGTGGCCCGAGCGATCTGGGCCATGCATTTGCACCTCTCCTTGATGGCCACTGATTCGAGGCAGAGGCGCGAGGAAGATATTGGTGGCCGAGGTAGCGAGCGAAGGTCGATGGTAAGACGTCGTTGTAAATCAGTGCGCAGACCCGAATAAAGATGTGCGCCACGCATGTCCTGTACAGTGCAATGGTAATGATCACGGTGCTGCATGCGTGGTTGTTATCGTGCATGTGGTTAACACATAACGGTGATTTTCACAGGTGGCCGCCGCGCTCGTCCCGTACAGGGTTGTGGTTATTTATCACAGGGCTGCATGCGTGTCTGTTATCATGCATGTGGTTAGCACGCAGTGGTGATCCTCACAGGGATCGCACCGAGTGTGGTGCCAGCCCCGATCTGTGTTATGGATTGAAGGAAAGGATTGGATATAAATCAGGGTTGAAAAGAAGATAGACATAAGTATTGGATGCAGAATTGGGTTGAAAAGAAGATAGATGTAAGTATTAGATGAAGACTTAGGTTGAAAAGACTCACCACGCGCATCCCATGCAGTCTTGTGTATATATACATATATGAATTGTGTTCAAAAAGTATCCAACCTTAATTTTTCGTGCGTAAACAAATGAAGCTAGGGAGGCGTGGTTTGGTACACGTATGTAGGCGATCCTAATCCGTAGGTGTGAATATTTTCCCCGCCTGCAGAAGCTGTCAGTCGCCGACAGACCGCCGATGAGTGAGTAAGTGTAAGTGAGCGCCGTCGGATTTTCGTTTTTGACAAAATGACGGAAAAACTTGAACAACGCTACTGCATCAAAGTTTGTGTAAAGCTTGGCGATTCCCAAGTGGAAACGATCCGCAAGATTCAACAGGCCTTCGGGAATGAAGCAATGGGCACCACACAGATAAAAGAGGGGGTACAACCGCTTCAAAGATGGTCGCACATCAGTGGAAAGTGAAGCACGTTCTGGTAGGCCCTCAACATCCCGAAATGAGATCGTCATTGACCAAGTGAGGACTCTGCTGATGCAGGATCGTCGAATCACGATCAGAGAACTTGCAGACGAGGTGGGTGTCAGCATTGGATCCGTTCATTCCATTGTGACTGAGGATTTGGGCTTCAGGAGAATCTCAGCGAAGTTCGTGCCAAAGCTGCTAACGATCGAGCAGAAGCAACTCCGTTTGGAGATCGCACAGGACATGCTGGAGACTTTGAACAGCGATCACTGGCGATGAGACCACACTGATCCATATATATATATATATAGATCCATATATATATATATATATATATATATATATATATATATATATATATATATATATATATATATATATATATATATATATATGTTGTTCTTCTTTCGGCTGCTCCCGTTCGGGGTCACCACAGCGGATCATCCGTTATGATCCGCATACTGATTTGGCACAGGTTTTACACCGGATGCCTTTCCTGACGCAACCCTGGTGGCCTCTGAAGACACAGGAATAAGGATTGGGTTTCGCCATGGTTCTGGGCTGCCCTGCACCCTCTCATAGCGCGGCCCAGCGCAGAGCTCCCGTCCTCAAGCGATCCTCCAACCCAAGCCTCTGAGTAGCCGGATTACAGGTGCATGCCACTACGCCCATTACATATCCATATACATATACATATACATATACATACAGTGGTCTGCAAAAGTATTCATAGTCTGGCAGATGAGTGAAATATTTGGGGGAATTGCGCTTTTGATGATATGTAAGCATGAACTTTGGCACACTGTTAGATCATGCACGAAATAAGATATTTAGCTGTCGGGCCATCGCAGAATTGTCCTGTGGCCAAAATGGCCGCCACCAGTTGTTATTTTACCAGTTTCTCAGGTTCTAGACCAGCTAGAATATTGATTCTCGTGGCTAATCGTACATTTCCAAGGATGAGGAATGCAGTGATACTATTTATAACATGCTAGTAACTACCAAACTACATATATCTAGCATTCAGGGAATTCAATAAAAGTGAAACCATCAAATATTAGCGGAGTTATGCACATTTTCCGGAATTTCAGAATCAGCCCACGAGTTGTGTGCTGACCTCATAATTATGTTTATGCGTATTCATATATTTTGCTGCATATTCACACAGAACATCATAATAACATCACAATGATAATCTATGTTATTAGTTCAGCTTTTGTGTACTTGTCTACACCTAGTAACAATGCCTAATCTGCATGTACTGTATATCTGTATGCTTTCAGTTGAGCTGGACTGTGACTCTGGTGGCAGCCAACATATTTTCCTGGAGATTTCAGCTTATGGTAGAGTGGTGGTGGTATAACTAGTACATATTGTTCTCATATTAGAACTAGTATATACTGTTCTAAAGTAGCATACTGCATAGGGGCAATGGCCAAACTATACAAGGTGGTGGACCCTGATGAGCCTGCTCATCAGGTAAACAGTGCCCGACCACAGACTGGAACAAATGTGTTTTGTGTCAGGAAGACACAGATGAGATGCTAACATGTCCATATAATTCAGCACGTGGCACAGATAGGGCGTGATATAGGACCATAGCTGAGCATCTTGTAGCATTCGACAAGATCAGTTGCCTGCCAAGAATACTAAAACTGTCACAACTGGATGAGGGTCAGGGCATCGAGGCAGCATTCCGGGTTCACAAAGCCAAATGGCATGACTCCTGCAGCCTGCAGACTTCAGAGGGCTGAAAATAGGAAAACACGCCACGATGATGACCCAGAAACCCACAAGTTCACCCATCAGAGCATTGAACGTGAAACTCATTCAACAGAGACATGCTTCTTCTGTGGCAAATCTGCAGCAAGAGATGCTTTGCGGAATGCATCAACATTCGAACTTGACATTCGTGTGAGGCAGTGTGCCCTCAAACTACAGGACAAACACCTATCCAAACTCAGTGTTGGGGATCTAATTGCCCAAGAGGCTAAAGTACCATGCTCAGTGTCTTGCCTCTCTGTACAATAAAGCGACGGACACAAAGGCACAATAATCTAATGTAGACACTGTTAACCAAGGAATTGCATTCGCTGGATTTGTCGCCTATATTGAGGAAGTGCGCATGGACAATATGGTTGCACCAGTGTTCAAGCTAACAGACTTGGTGAATCTGTACAGTCCCAGGCTGGAACAACTGGGGACACACGTAACGGGGTGTGTACACTCCACTAAACTCAACAATAGAATACTGGGTTACTTCCCAGACATGGACGCTCACAATCAAGGTCGTGATGTGGTGCTCGTGTGCAATGAGGATGTTGGTGCTGCATTAGGGAAAGCATGTGAGAACGATGCTGACAATGATGCAGTTCATCAAGCCAGAGCTTTGATCATCTAGTCTTTTATGACGTCAGTAGAGCCTTCTGTGCCTTGGCTGCCACCCCAGCTACCATAGAAAACTGGATGGAGTCTCTGGAGCGATTCGTGGTATTGCTCTATGAACACACTAGCAGCCTGGAATCAGTCAATGAGGCACGCAATCAGCTGTTCACCCAGGAAGGTGGAGACATTGAAGGACTCCCTCCAACACAAGCAGCACTGATTCAGCACACAAAGAGGGATGCCTACCAAGCTGGTCACTGCTGGGGACAGATGATGGTTGCAGTCCCAGAACTCCCATCCCCAGGTGACTGGGGGTGGAAGAAGAAAGACACAGGTGGATGGGAAGTTCACTGGACCACACTGCCAGAAGCGACCCAGGCCTGTCGATAACTCATACGCTGTGGATGCAAAAAGGGGTGCAGAGGACAGTGCAAATGTGTCAAGGCAGCACTTCAGTGCACTGCCCTTTGCCACTGTGGTGACTGTGTTCTCAAAACTAACATTACATTCCATTGAAAACCTGTAATATTACCATGGAAGGCCTTACCTGGTTAATAATGGAAGGACTGTCGTAGACTTGCCTTCACCACTAACATGTCAAACAACAATGGGACATGCACTATTGATTTGCAAGATACAGCATAATCTCATGAACTGTGTGCTCATATAAATAAACTACCAAATATTATAAAGGAAACATTGCGAAGACTGCATTGTTCTCTCATGAATATGTCATAGTTTCAAAACATGTACATGTATAACTCCACCAATATTAAATGCGTTTATAATTTTACTATTATTTATTTCCCTGAAAGCTAGATATATGTAGTTAGGTAGTTGTTGGAGTGGTTATAGCATGTTGTAAATAGTACCACTGCATTCCTCATCCTTGAAAATGTACGATTAGCCACCAGAATCAATATCCTAGGTAGTCTAGAACCTGAGCTACTGGTAAAATAACAACCGGTGATGGCCATTTTGGCCACAGGACAATTCTGCGATGGCCCTACAGCTAAACGTCTTCCTTAGGGCATGCTCTAACAGTGTGCCAAAGCTCATGCTTGTATCATCAAAGGCACAATCCATTCCCATATCTGCCGGACTATCACCCCCACCAATAATGCCAAAATTATATGAATTTCGAATTACGTAGAAACAATTTTCCAAATGAACTTTATTCATGACTGAAGGGATCAAACGAAACACTGTTATCGTTAAAGTAGGTTACATGTCAGGAATACCTTCGAAAAATGACACCTGTTTGATACAGGTTATAAAAGGTTGAAAATTTGCCCATACACTGTACATTGGTCAAAATTTTTTTTTATAATCCAGCATCAACCCATGCAGTCGTGTGAATGTAAATCCACCTTGTTTGTTCACCATCACTTCCACATTCACACATCATTTAGATTAATTCCGAATAATGTCGAAAAAACTTTTCCAAATTAACTTTTTCATTCATAACTGAAGAGATCAAAAATATATATACTGTTATAGTTGAAGGAGGTTACATGCCAGGAATGCCTGCCAAAAAAAATATGAATAAATCAAAATTCACTGGTTGCAAAAGTATTCCGTCTCTCAGGTCAGTAATTTGTGGAAGCACCTTTTGCAACAATGACTGCTATGAGTTTTTTGGGGTGCAGTGCCTTCAAAAAGTATTCACACCCCTTGATTTTTTTTTTATCACATTTTGTTGTGTTACAGCCTGAATTTAAAATGGATTAAATTTTTTTTGTTGTTGTTACCGATCTACACAAAATACCACATTATGACAAAGTTAAAACACATTTTTAGAAATATTTACGAATTAATGAAAAATAAAAAGCGGAAATGTATTGCGTCAATCAGTATTGTATTGTGTCAATTCGGTCACTGAATTCAACCACCAATTATTTTGGAGGTCCACATTGGCCAAAAGGTCAACATAGGCTGAATTCCTAACATTGTCAATTTTCATCTGATTCACTTGGACATTGAAGAGGAGTTGCATATTTTCTCATTGAATTCAACTACCAATTATTTATGAAGTCAAATTTGTTTTATGGATTTTGCATGTATCGTGCTCTGCGTAACGTTGTCTTCTTGTTTTTTGTATGTGTGCAGGATATCTCAAAAATTTGTAGACCGATTTGGGCAAAACTTGATGGACGGGTTGGGTGTGTGACCGTGACAAATTGATTCGATTTGGGTGAAGATCTGAATCCGGATCGAGATACGATAATTATTTAATTTTTAAAGTGATTTTTCACCATTGAAAGATGGGGACAAAAACGATTTGAAGCAAGATTTGTATTTGGCCTGATATGTTCTCGTGGATCTTCAATTACGTGGCGGAGGTATGCACTCTACCAAGTGCCCTTCTAGTTCAAAAACGTAATTGACCCGATATGTTGTCGTGGATCAGGCATTATGGTTGGGGGCATGCGCTCTACCGAGTGCCCTTCTAGTTTTCACAATTGGTTTCACATGAGTGAGTTTAGCAGAATTAATTTTACCCGAGAAAGCTATTTAACATTATGAATGCCAAATCAGGGAACAGACCTTCTGAGTTCCAGATGCCAGAATAAAGTAATAATTACATGACAGTTCACATGAAAGCTATTGTACACTATATTTTATTCACTGAACAGATAATGATGAATTGAATCCAACTTTTGTTCAAGTGCACCATAGAATGAATGTGTTGTCTTTACAATGAGGGTTTCCAACTCTTTTAGCTGGGTGTTTCATTTCTTCTGGAAATCCACATCCAACATATCTTTTCAAATTTTAATGCATGATGCCTCTTTACATATAAGAGAGGGATCCTTTGATTACACTTCTGACGAAGAGCTATGAACTTCACCAGTTAACTTAAATTCAGACGATTGGTTGAAAGATGTTGACACAAGTAACCAACCTTACTCGTTGGTGCGGTTATTATCTAAACTTCAGTGACATATCCCAAAGTGATGCAGTTATGGCCATATACCTGATCTTTGAGGTGATCGTCTTCATATCGTATGCTTATCGGGCCGGGAGTCAACTATGAGTTGAGCCCACAGGTACAGTATTTGTGGGGGTGCGACTATACTGCTAATGCAGTGCCGCCTCTAGGTTATGGAAGGAGCTTGAGATTTAGCCAGGGTCCTGGCAATAACTTCATTGATAGACACCATGGGATTTTCAATGCCCTCCTACTAATGCTGGCAGACGAGACATCCAGATTGGCATCCATCTGAAGTACAACGTACTTTGTTATCTAACTATCCTGCTGTATACATAAAATAGATGGCCCCAATATGATGATGTCCTGCCTGTGAAGCATCAATTCGAGAGTTTACAAGCAGTTGTGTCGAGAAGCGAACCCCGAGTCGAGCACAAAGGTAAGTGTGATACCTCTGCACCACCATGTCAGGACAATAATGAAGGTAACTAGATCAACATTGGGTTGACAATCTTTGCTGAGCCAGGACAGTCTTCGACGTCTGCAATGTTGAGTTTGGCTTAACAGTAAACACCATTGTACAAGCTGGATTTGAGTCAATAATTTACTGCTCAAATAATTTGCCAATTCATTTAGGCCTTGAGCGACAAGCTGCACAGTGAGATTAAACCCAAACACGCCTCGATAGGTGACAGGATCGAGCGAACCGAACAGCACATCTGGGAACCATATTAAGAATGAACGATTTTCTGATATCTCCTGCGAGTTTACAGGATTTACCTCAAGGCTTTTCCTCCACCTCCAATGCCACACATCGTACACCTTCTGAGTCTCTCGTCCCCCTTTCATGTCCACACTGTTGGGCAGCGCAAGTGCCTGGTACGTCATCATCCCTTCGTCTCACTGTAGCGAATTTGGGAACTTCATGTGCAAACACAGCACCATGATTCACAAACATCATCATGGTCTGGAGTGGAGCATGAGCCTCCAGATGTCCAACAGCCTCTTAGGTATGAGCTATCAGATTGATCAAATGCAAACAGGCTATTTATTACACAAACTATATATTCTGGTATTCGTCATGATAAATAAAACAGGACTTTCTTTTAAAAAAATCACACAATTAGTCACATGGTTATCAATTTGTGTCCTTTAATGACGCAGCCACATTGGTGGAGGTAATTGGTGCTGATCGATAAGGTACTATATTATGGATTAAATGTATTGATAAGCTTCTCAAAATCGATTCCATTTCAGGAGAAATAACTGACTTAGTTGCTTCAATGATGGATTTCATCAAAAGACAGCACGTTGTACTTCCAAAACATGTTTCATGTCTATCACGTTGTACTTCCAAAACATGTTTCATGTCTATCTATGAGTCGATGTAAAATCTTACTCAAATACGCAATTTGGTGTCTGACTGACTGTCTATGTTTTTTTGACCGTGATACATTCGGTCGTTACTTATCCAATCGCAATCAAACTTGACAAGGGGACAAAGGTTCACACGACGGAGGTTGCAGCGATTTAACTCCCCCCACCCATCCCCAACGGTGGGGGAGGGTGGTACCTTGCACGTATCATAGGTTATCATGGCTTTCATGGGACACACCTTCCAGATGTAAAAATTCTAATTACCACAAAGGTTTCAGACAATTCTGTCCAACGTACAATTACACTTTTAAACAGATGCTACGAAACTAGAAGAAGTTTGGAGGAAACTCGACGTGATTAAGGCATTCTATGTGTGAGCAGGTCAGAAATCCTGTTTCAGGGGAGACCACTCTTTTATCAATGCAGATGAAAGAGTTACTGAACCGGATATTATGTCAGGAAATTGTGGACCCATACGGCTGCAAGTGACCATGGAGAATTTACATCTGGATGGCTGAGAAAGCCGTTGCCATCCATAGTAACGAGCTGACTGAAGTTCATTAAGTGGCAGATTGGTTACCATTTTTTTGTTATACATAATACACGTTTTGAAACAACAATCTTTTGTCATCTCTGAGCTGTGATCCGACTTACAACTTTTGGTCCCAGGAGTGGGGGTCAAGGTGACGAGCAGGACGACAAAATTCTGGACCGCAGGGAGCGGCAGCCATTCCGGCTGCAACCCATAGATAACCTTTAACTCATTTGTCAAAACGTCAACTTGACCATGCCGGGACAGTGGTTGAGGGGCAAACAACTCAAGCCCAAACCAATTCATGAGTTGGAAACCCTTCAAATGAAGGTTGTGGCTGGAGATGGCCCAGTTGTGGTTGTGTGGCAGACTCCATGGGTATTGTTTTTTTCTTCGGCATGACGGTGATGTTGACACTTTGATTTCTAGTGCGGTTATGATTTAAATCGTTGAACGGCAGCCTATGAATAGCCTACGCCACGTGATCGTCGACGATATGCTGCCGCACGCTCTGGATACGTTTGACTATCGTTGGGCATACGTTGTGAACGCCGACAACATGCTAAGCATTCGTTGGTATAAGTTATCGAAACGTTCTGTGTACGTGACTAATACGTTATGCATTTGTCCAACTCGTTATGAATATGCCAAAAACTTTAAAAAACATCAATGGTTCAGCGTAGAAAAACATTTTTAAAAAAAAGCCGAAGAAAACTTCGAAGAATGCTGCAAAGAAGTCTCCTGGCCTTGGCAGTGGACGCGGACGCAAGGAGGATCCATAATCACAAACACCCTCCCCATACCATCACACTCACCTCCTACTACTGACATGGACCTACTACTACTAATGACACACTCACCTACTACTACCACTGATACTATTGACATGGACATGCACTAACCATGGAGTCTGGAACACTGACGGGTTCCTCCTGTGAACCACATTTTTATATACCAATTCCCCTAAACGCTGCCAATACACCATTATACGGTAGCTGTAAGTTAGAAACACGTTCAGTAAGTTCTGTGGTCGTCCGGAAGACGTCAATCAAATACGTCTACATACGTCAATGTGCATTGGAGATACGTTACACATAGGTTCAAAGCACATTACTCATAGGTTAGAAATTAGTTTCGGGTACGCTAAACATTACCTCGACGTATTTCGACTTATGAGTAACTTACGAGTAATGTGTGTCGACGTGTGTCAACGATCGCAAAACGTGCCTACAACTTATGGCCAGCGTATGCAGAACGTGTGAGTCATACGCTGGCATACGTCGAAAAATTTTGAGCATGCTTAAAATTTGTCGACACGCTCGGCGTACTACGACGTATGCCAGCGTGCTCTTAACGTATACAAAACTTATCCATAACGTATTCGACGTGTGTCAGCATATTCGGCAAATTTTTCAAATGTCGGCATACGCTGGCTAAAACGTCAAGGTGTGACAGGGCCTTGACACTTCGATGTCTAGTGCGGTTATGATTTGAATTGTCGAGCAGCATCCTTTTAATAGGCTACGTCACGTGATCATCGGCAATACGCTGCCA
>NC_140964.1:29173442-29323442 GCF_056783735.1 Eptatretus burgeri
ACCTTAAACCGGTCCGTCATTCCTGCCGCACACCTCACCGCTGTCACACTGTCCTCATACATATCCTGCACGATCCTCACATACTTCTCCACCACTCCCGACTTCCTCATACAATGCCACAACTCCTCTCTTGGCACCCTATCATAAGCTTTCTCTAAATCCACAAACACACAATGAAACTCCTTCTGGCCTTCCCTATACTTCTCCATCAACATTCTCAAAGCAAACATCGCATCAGTGGTGCTCTTTCCTGGCATAAACCCATATTGCTGCTCACAGATCGTCACCTCTCCTCTCAACCGAGCTTCCACTACTCTTTCCCACAACTTCATGGTGTGGCTTAACAACTTTATCCCTCTGTAATTTCCACAGCTCTGCACATCACCCTTATTCTTGAAAATCGGAATCAGTACACTTAATCTCCACTCCTCCGGCATCCTCTCACTTTCCAAGACTTTATTAAACAATCTGGTTAACAACCCCACTGCCATCTCTCCTAAGCACTTCCATGCCTCCACTGGTATACCATCTGGGCCAACCGCCTTTCCACTTTTCATCTTCTTCATAGCAGTCCTCACTTCATCCTTACTGATCCACCCCACTTCCAGATTCACTATCTCCACCTCTTCCAACCTTCTCTCTCTCTCTCATTTTCTTCATTCATCAGCTCCTCAAAGTACTCCATCCACCTTCTCAACACACTCTCCTCGCTCGTCAGCACATTCCCATTTGCGTCCTTTATCACCCGAACCTGCAGCACATCCTTCCCAGCTCGGTCCCTCTGTCTTGCCAATCGGTATAAATCCTTTTCCCCTTCTTTTGTATCCAGCTTCTCATACAGCTCGTCATATGCCTTTTCCTTGGCCTTTGCCACCTCTCTTTTTGCCTTTCGCCGCCACTCCTTGTACTCCTGCCGACTTTCTTCATCTCTCTGACTATCCCACTTCTTTTTAGCCAACCCCTTCTTCCTTATACTTTCCTGTACTTCCTCATTCCACCACCAAGTCTCCTTATCTTCCTTCCTCTGTCCAGATGTCACACCAAGTACCTTCCGAGCTATCTCCCTCACAACTTCTGCTGTCGTTGCCCAATCATCCCACCCATCTTTACCACCATCCAGCGCCTGTTTCACCTCCTCCCTAAATTTCACGCAACAGTCTTCCTCCTTCAGCTTCCACCATCTGGTCCTTGGTTCAGCCCTCACTCTCTTCCTCAACCTCACCTCGAAAGTCATCCTACAGACCACCAATCGATGCTGTCGAGCTACACTCTCCCCTGCCACAACCTTACAGTCACGAATCTCTTTCAGGTTGCATCTCCTACTTAAGATGTAATCCACCTGTGTGCACTTTCCTCCACTCTTGTATGTCACCCTGTGTTCCTCCTTCTTCTTGAAATACGTGTTTACCACTGCCATTTCCATTCTTTTTGCAAACTCTACCACCATTTGCCCTTCCACATTTCTCTTGTTGAGACCTTACCTCCCCATCACCTCCTCATCCTCTTTATTACCTTCCCCAACATGACCATTGAAATCTGCTCCAATCACCACTCTTTCATCCTTGGATACACTCTCCACCACTTCATCTAACTCACTCCAGAAATCTTCTTTATATTCCATCTCACACCCCATATGTGGGGCATATGCACTGATGACATTCATCATCACCCCTTCAATTTCCAACTTCACACTCATCACTCGGTCAGACACCCTCCTCACCTCCAATACCCTCTTGACATGATCTTCCTTCAGGATTATCCCGACACCATTTCTCCTCCCATCCACACCATGGTAGAACAGTTTGAAACCACCTCCAATGCTCCTCGCCTTACTCCCCATCCACTTGGTCTCTTGTACACACAGTATGTCCACCTTTCTTCTCTCCATCATATCAGCCAACTCTCGCCCTTTGCCAGTCATCGTCCCAACATTCAGAGTTCCAACTCTCACCTCCACACTTCTACCCTTCCCCCTCTCCCACTGCCTCCGGACTCGCCTTCCCCGTCTCCTTCTCCTCCTTCGCCCAGCAGTAGCACAATTTCCACTGGTACCCTGCTGACCACCGGTACCGGTGGCGGTCGTTGGTAACCCGGGCCTCGACCGATCCGGTATGGAAATTCGTTTTGTTGTCCGCATAATGATTTGGCATAGGTTTTTACGCCGGATGCCCTTCCTGACGCAACCCTGGTCGCCTCTTACGACACACAGGGATATGGTACACCTATTCTAACCGGGGCATACACCGGGCCCAGTACAACTGGTGCTCATACACATACATATATACATACATATATATATATATATACACATACACATACATATATATACATACATATATATATATATATATATATATATATATATATATATATATATACATACACATACATATATATATATATATATATATATATATATATATATATATATATATATATACATACACATACATATATATATATATATATATATATATATATATATATATATATATATATATATATATATATATATATATAGATACATACATACATATATATATATATATATATATATATATATATATATGCATACATATACATACATATAAATCGAGGGTTCTATGGCCACACAGTCGTGGCCACAAATCTTGGCATCCTTGCACATTTTTCAAATAATACACCATTTCTTACAGAAAATTGTTAAAATGAAAAAATATTTTGGTATCCACAAATGTATTTCTTTGGTTTGTAGTGGAACAAAACAAAAAAAAGCTGAAAAAATGATGAAATCTTCGCTTGTTCCACATGGAAATCCTAAAATGGCCTGGACAATATTGTTGGCACCTTTTCAAAGTTGTTAGAAATAATTAGATTTCAAGCAGGTGATTCTTTCCTTTGGAGAATATATATATATATATATATATATATATATATATATATATATATATATATATATATATATATATATATATATATATATATTCTCACATGTCTCTGGGAAGGGTTTGATACAACACAGTGCTTACCTTGTGTAAGCCTTCTTGGTTGCTTTACACAGCAGTTTAGGCTCGAGGAGCATGTGAAGTATTAATTTATCTTTATATTTTTCGATATGTTTGTATATATATATATATATATATATATATGTTTAATTGATGTATTACTCAGCAATTGTTATGCATATGGAATCCTGGATGTTTCATTGCGATGAAATGGCTGCCGAACACACACTGGCTGCTACTCTTTTTGGGTTGAAGAGCATGCGTGCTCCTCTTTAACACCATCACTAATTGCATCGTCGCTGACAATCTGCTGCAGGTCACCTTTGGCCTCAATCAAGATAACAGGCTCGGGACAACTGGAAAGGCAGGAATAAAACAAGCAGATAGAGAAACTCGCATGCTGGGAATCCAGATGTGGAGATTTCTTTGAAGTTTTTAATGGTAATTGTTGCGGTTTTGTCCTAATCCGGAGCAGAAAGAAAGAAAGGCTCAGCGTTCTTATTTCTGTTATCATAGTGGCAGGGTCGGGGATAGGGGGGGGATGTGGTTCCACTTGCTTGAGTTCTCATGGGAAAGACTGAGCAAAAGGTTAGACGCAGGACAAATACTGAGCTCTGTCCATCTGTTTTCCAGTATTGAGAGAAGTAGAATTGAGGTATATCTCAGGCATCAAAAATTCCATTGTTTGGTGAAATATTTTCTTGGAAACCATTTTCCTGAAGCGCAGAAAAAACTAGAAGGGCACTCGGTGGAGCGCGTACCTCCACCCCGTAATGCCTGATCCACGAGAACATATCTGGCCCAATACATTTTTGAAATATCATGCTATATATCGTTGGTGAAGAATCTCTCAATGGTGAAGAATTACTTTAAAATACTTGTAGTCGGATCTGGATTCAGATCTTCACTAAAATCGAATCAATTTGTCGAAGTCACACACCCAACATGTCAACCAAGTTTCGACCGAATCCGTCCACAACTTTTTGAGATATCGTGCTATATATCCTTTTTGAGCCCCATCTCTCAATGGTGAAGAATCACTTTAAAAATTCTTGTAGTCGGATCCGAATCCGGATTCGGATCTTCACCACAATCTAAGCAGTTCGTCCTTGTTACACACCGAACCTGTCCACAAAATTTGATCGAGATCCGTCCACAACTTTTTGAGATATCCTGTTCACAAACGAACAAACAGACAGAAAGAGGTGAAAACAACCTCCTTCACCTTAGGTGGCGGAGGTAACAAATGCTGTGATTTCCCTGAAAGTCATGCTGAGCGCTGTTGGGGTTGTTTCAGGTGTGCACTCACCAAGCACCTCCATTTGTGTTCAAAGACGAAAACGGTGCCCTTGAAGGCTCATCGACATGACTAATAAGTACAAATATAGAATATATCTTATTTACACAAAGCCTTGCATCATTAAGAAGTATTGTTCCAGACATCAGAACTTTGATGGAGGTGACACCGAACCTTTCACAGTAATCAGGTGCGCAGCATTGTCACCAACCCGTATCGATGACCGCGAACTTGCTGTGGCCCTGTTGCAAGAACAACCAAGCAGCGATTTCAATTACGGTTATTAAGTGCAATGTGGTCATGAAATGACTAATCCCGTGGTGGTGATCAACTTCATAGTTCATGAAGGAACGAAACAGGCAAAATAGCTCGCAAGAACCAATTATACAAAATATAAACTTGATTTTTATGACACCCAATTTAAGCTCACTCATTACAATGATGAACCTTAAAGCGGGTGTCCCATCTGCTTGCATTCGTTCTTGTATTGCTTTGTGCACCATGCTCTATACTGTCCAGAGCGATGGTTCGGCCAAAGCACTTTCTTGGCAAGGGTTTACAATCCCAGATGGGTTGCTGTTCCAATTAAAGATACCGAGTGTGCAGGGATTTGGAATTTGCTCAAGGTGCCAGCGAGAGCTCGCCAACTCTTTTAGGCCGGGGGCCAGTGGGACAATTTTTCACTGATACCACAGTGTTCATATATATGTCCCAAGTATCAGAAAAAAGATGTTCCCAGATAAATAACTCATTCGCACTATGCTTTATTATAAGCTGTTTCCATGGCAACCAATCAAAAATAGACGAATCTCACAAAGATCGGCAAAATGTCAATATCTCTGTCAAATATAAACATAAAATCACAAAATTGGAGTCAAATTAAAGCTTATACATTTACGTATTAAAATATATTTTGTTTATGCTAATTAGTTGATTTTCATATTAATTAAATTTGACTTGAAGACAATAATTCCCACAAAATTGCAAGAATTAACATTATTAGCTCGACTGTTCGAAGAACAGAGAGCAAGAGCGATACCCCCGGCGTGAGCGTGAAAATGTTAAAGTTTTTGGTGCAAGTTATTTAGAAGCTTGCCATTCATTTAATATGTGTACTGGGATGCTGATATTTGGCATGGAGGTTCCTTTGGGGTATATTATTGATGTAGTGAAGTTTAAATTAAAAAATAATTTCAAATGTTTTAAATTTTTGACCTGTTTTGAACTTAACTTTTTAGTAGCACATCAACGTTAAAGTTTTTGGTGCAAGTTATTTCGAAGCTTGCCATTCATTTAATATGTGTACTAGGATGCTGATATTTGGCATGGAGGTTCCTTTGGGGGTATATTATTGAAGTAGTGAAGTTTAAATTAAAAATAATTTCAAATGTTTTAAATTTTTGACCTGTTTTGAACTTAACTTTTTTGTAGCAGATCAACGTTAAAGTTTTTTCCTTTTTAATATTTTTATCTCCCACACTCTTTTTTTTACTGATTACAATATACAAATACATAGATTGCTTACAAATTATTTGGATCAGACTTCACTGCAATGCTTTATAAAAAAATATTGTTAGACTAGTCTTTTAAAAACGATAAATGTATAAACAGGCGAGCATTGGGTGGCTTTGACACCAACTCTCTAGTCTTACCTTGTAATTACCACACATGTCAGTTTTTTGTCAAAAAAAACATTTCTTAAGTGTTGCCAGATACAAGCCAGGTTGGCAAAAAAAAATATTAAATTTTTGAATTTTTTAAAGTAGGCTAATTAGCATAAAATACAAAGCACAATGAATCATTCGAAAATCATGCGAAATCAGATTAATCAATAGAATTAATTACCTGGGCCTGATATAATACATAACTGCGACTTATGATGTCTGTTGGTGTTTAAGAGGAACATAACTATTTTCTGTTTGAGTAAAAGTAGTGGAAATCATTTTTAATGCATTGATATGCGAATTAGGATCCGCCACTATGGAAATTCTCATTTTCGTAAATATCTCAACTTCTGGTACATGGAAATTTGTAAATGAGGAATCTACACATATGTTGGGAGGGTCAAGGAATAAAGTGAACATATTTCCTTTGTTGTCAGAGATGTAGAATAATGTTTGGATAGCTTAATTACATGCAAAAATGGAAACGGCTTAATAAATCATAGTGCAAATGAGTTATTTTTCTGGGAACACCTTTTTCTGATACTTGGAATATATATGAACACTGTGTTATCAGTGAAAAATTGTCGCGGAGGGGGGGGGGTGTAAGGTAGGTCCCACTGGCCCCCAGCCGATTTGCAAAGGACACAGTGGGGTCTTTGAGGTCCACCAACTCATGCTTGCAGACCGAACACTCAATTTAACGTCCATACAAGGGACGGTACACACAATGAGGAATCACCCTGCCTGTGACACACTGGATGACAGTTTATATGTGGGTCGGGATTCGAGCCCAGGTTAGACAGCTTAGAGGTGAGTGTGCCTACCTCAAGGTCACTATGCCAGCCATTTAGCATGAGTTCCTGGATGACAAAGACCCCAGGTTTCCTTGGCGAAGAGAAGGCGAGTTATCGCCAGCACCCTGAACAAATTACAATTTCCTGTCTGGGCTGCGGGAAGCACATGGTTTGGTCTTCTTGGAGGTTCTTTGACACTAAGTTACACTGCTTGCTATCTCAGTGGGAGGTTGCAATCTGGTCAGCAGCTTATGCACGAGCACTATCAACAAACTGACCATGTGGATTGCATGTTTCATATGCACATCTCTTGGGGTACAAAGGACAACCAGTCCATGTTCAGTGACATTGTTTCAGGCAGTGGAATCACTCTATACCAGATAATTCAACCCAGTTTAAAATACAACAAGAAAAAGAGCAATCAGAGATTGCAAACCGTCACCAGGACTTCTTATGAGTGGTGTATTTTTTATTGGTTTCAGGGTAAATCCAATATGGCTACCAAACGATGTGATCTATGATGTCATATGTGAACCTTTTGTTCCTCATGGATAGGCCGTCAAATGTGTAAAGTTTCGCCTCGATCTGTTCAGCAGTTTCAGAGAAGAAGATTTTTGTAGTTTTATTTTGAACACACACACACACACACACACACACATATATGGATCTAACAACCAAAGACCAATAACTAAATAACCCACACACCGGTGCCAAAAACCATTGTGATAATACAGTTAATATACATAGCTACACACATATGCAAATGTACACATGCATCAAGCAAATAAAACCAACAAACACAAAGATTTACCTTGAAACAGAGTTCTTTGAAAGGGGATTTAAAGTGGGTAATTAGCGAAATTCAATTCAAAAATGTATCAAGCGACAGAACACAAAATATTGATCTATAGTCTATGCCTTCACAGCGAGAACAAACATGGCGAACACCTGGTCGGATAGACCTTATTGTTTTTTTTATATATGTATCGAAGTCAAAGTGAAGGGTGGATTACAAAAGGAGATCACACAAAAAGGTTAAACAGAGAAATGTCCTGAAAAAATAAAATTGCACATTTTCAGTGGATGAGACACGTCTCGAGGCAACCACCGCACTGCACCATGGGACCCAACAAAGGCGGAAACATATGATGTGGGATTGAAAGCATGGTGACTTTTCCCCCGAAATGAACAACCAAGCAGCTTGGGGAGTGCTCATCAAGTAGCTTAAGCACTCAAACAAGCACGCCAACGAAACAGTTGACAAGAAACTACACCCTTTGAATGACAACGACACCCGACACCCCAATTGGCAATCACGGAACCGTCGTATTGAACATACACCTCCTGGAGACACCTGGTTCAGGTTTTATGGTTTTGGAGTTATGAAGGAATTTTTTGACAGATCAGGTCAGATTAGATCTATGACTTGCTACAGGGACCATGTAAACGTGTACGAACCTGTTACATGGTCGGGTTGACGGTGACTAAACCATATCCCCCACCAAGTTTCTTGGTGAGGAGGGTGTTTGGATATGGACACCCAGCAGGATGAAGAACAAAACCTGTCAAAGGGAGGAGGAGCTCCTTGTGAGCCAACAGCCATCCATATCTAGTGCCCAACTGTGTCTGTGGACGTCCTCCTGCAGTTGGGTTACTTTATATTCGGAGGTTGGTGGCAGGATTTGCACTCCGGCAACTGCAAAACCCTTCATTCTGCAAAACATTCCAAAAACATTTTCAAAATCTGAAACCCCATCCGTTGGAGTAACTCCTGTGCAGCTTCCCTTCGCAGATCAGCTCACCGGATGACGGGATGGGGGCAAAGCCTTCGGGACCCCCAATCTTTGATTATAAGAGGGAAACCACAGGGTAACCTTCCTGAGTCACATTGCGGTAGTGTGTGCCGTCCACCAAACGGTGGTCTCCTTGGGTCTCCCTTCGGGTGGGCGCCTGTAATGTCCTATCCCAAAGAGAGGATGATCACCTGTCTGTTGTCATCTGAGTTCAAGCGTTTGGACATCAGTATTGCAGCACTCATTGAGGTTCAGAGATCAGATTGTGGCAAGATCATGGTGGGTGGTTACACCTACTATTGGTCTGGTCACTCTGATGGTTACCATGCCCATGGAGTTGCTGTGGCTGGGTCCAATCAGCTGACTCCAATGATAAATTGAGGTAACACCGATCAACGAGCGTGTTATGAGACTAAGGATTCATCACTCTGTGGGTGTCATTTCCCTGGTTCTCTGAAAATGCTCCAACAGAGGCGAGTGATCTAACCGTGAAGGACGCATTCTTTGCCATGCTCGAGTCTGTGGTTGATCAGTGCCCCAGGTGAAATGCTCTTCTAGTCTTGGGGGATTTCAATGCATCGACTGGAACTGATAGGGATGGTTATGAGACGTGTGTTGGTCCCCATGAGTCTGGAACTGTGAACCTGAATCGCACTAAGTTCCTTGACTTTGCAAGAAGTCATGGACTTAAGGTGGCCGGTTCATGGTTTCAGTACCCACAGGCCCAATGCTGGACTTGGTGTTTCAACGCTGGTTGTGCGTCAAAGGAGATTGACCATGTTCTCGTTGCTGGAGGATGATCCAGGACTGCAGGGTCGACCAGGGTGCTCAGTTCCTCAATAGTGACCACAGGCTTGTTGTAGAAATTCTGAAGTTGCAGCTTAAATCCAGGAGAATGCTATCATCCCAGCCGAGGCTGGATGTTGGCAAGCTCAAGGATGTGTGTCGCTGAGGAGTTTGCAAAGAGGCTGAGTGGAGATTTGGGGGGGTCTGGGTGCTTTGGGGGGTCCTGAAGAGTTGTGGAGCGCCTTCAAGACTACCATCCTTGATGTTACAGGTTGATGTCTTGGAACTCACCAGAGGGCTAAGAAGAATTTTGTCTCTCAAGGGACACTGGGCACCATTTACCAGAGTTACAGGGCCAGGCTGAATGGCAGAGCTGAGCTGTTCAGAGAGCTAAGGGTGGGCAAGGAGGCCAATGTGCGAGGAATCTGTGATGGGGTAGAGCGTCACCTGTGGTCAAGTGATTGTTGACCCGCTTCCAGGGGAATTCACGCATTGCATTTCTCCAAGCCCATCCCTCGGTGTACTGCAGTTAGAGCAGAGGTTGGTAGGTTCTTGGCAGAGGAGTCTGAAGTGAAGGCCCACTGGGCCAGTTACTTTGAGTGGTTGTACCAGGCTGATCCACCAGCTGTCGAGTTGGATGTCAGGAGTGTTACAATCCTTATTGCTGACCCTCCAATCAACTGTGATCCACCTTCATTTGTGGATAAACAGGTTGTGGTGAACCGGTTGAAATGGGGTAAAGCTCCAGGGATCTGTGGCATCCAGGCTGAACTTCTCAATGCTGGTGGAAATATTGTACTCGTGTCATTGCATGCAT
The DNA here is from genome assembly GCF_056783735.1 of Eptatretus burgeri. Classification (NCBI taxonomy): domain Eukaryota; kingdom Metazoa; phylum Chordata; class Myxini; order Myxiniformes; family Myxinidae; genus Eptatretus; species Eptatretus burgeri. The sequence goes on from NC_140964.1 coordinate 29,183,578, forward strand.
TTCTTTGCTCTGCCTACAACACAGGCATCATCCCAACTGACTGGAAGAGGGGTCTTATTGTCCCTCTCTGGAAAGGGTAGGGTGATCGCCAAGACTGCAACAACTACCGAGTGGTGACGCTGCTCTCAGTGCCCGACAAGGTCTTTGCTCAGATAATTATTGATAGGGTTCACCACCTTCTGCTTGAGCACCAGCATCCAGAGCAGTCAGGCTTTACAACAAAGAGGTCAACGATTGACCGTATCCTTGCTCTCCGGGTCCTCACCGAACACAGACGAGAGTTTCAGCAGGGGCTGCTTTCAGCCGATGTTGATCTCTGTAAAGCGTTCGATTCAGTGAATCGGGATGCCCTCTGGAGGATTCTAGGTGTTCGTGGGGTGCCACCAAAACTGATAAATCTGTTATCTGAACTCCACTCTGGTACTGAGAGTGCTGTGAGATGTGGTGTTACCATCTCTGACTTATTTCCAGTTGTGACTGGAGTCCATCAGGGGTGTGTCCTGGCCCCCACACTTTTCAGCACTTGTATTGACTAGATTCTGGGGAGGAAGTCATAGAGATCAAGCTGCAGTGCATCATTTGGGAATGTCAAGATCTCTGACCTTGATTTCACAGATGATGCAGTTATCTTTGCGGAGACTCGATATATCCTTTTGGGAGCCCTCGAGGTGCTGAATGGGGAGTTGGAGCCACAGTGATTTCGGGTTTCCTGGTTCAAAACTAAGATCCAGGCTTTAAAAGACATCTTGGATGCTGCTCTCCTCTCTGTACCTGTTTGTGGTGAGGATGTTGAGGTCACGGAGAGATTCACTTCCCTTGGCAGTGATATCCATGTCTTTGCAGGCTGTGAGCCAGAAGTCAACAGACGTCTGGTTCTGTCCTGGGGAGTCATGGATTCACTGGATAATGGGGTGTGGCGCTCCTGATACCTGCACGGGAGGATGAAAGTACAAGTCTTCAGGTCATTGGTGCTTCCAGCCTTGCTCTATGGATGTGAGACTTGGACTCTGACCAGGGATCTGAGATGGAGACTTCATTACTTTGGTACCAGGTCTCTTCGGAAAATCCTTGGCTGTCGCTGGTCAGATTTTGTGTCCAATGAGCGGTTGCTGAGAGAGACTCCAATGAGATATGTTAGCTGCATAATCCGTGGGCATTAGTTGCGGCTATATTGACACGTGGCTCGTTTTCCTGACGCCGATCCTGCTCACCAGATTCTCTCAGCGAGGGAGCCTCGTGAGTGGAGTTGGCCATTGGGCCTACTGAGTGGGGGAGGCTAATGGGCCGACCACGTGCCTCGTGGTTGCAGCAGGTTGATCTGCATCTCAAGGAGATAGGGATGGGACAGGTGTCTGTCTGGGGGATGGCCAGACGGAGCCCCCTGGAGTACCGGCGGAAAGTGGACGCAGCGACACGCTGCTCTGGCGCATGCTGTCTTACCTGACTTGACACACACACACACACACACACACACACACACACACACACACACACACACACACACACACACACACACACACACACACACACACACACACACACACACACACACACATTGACATTTATCAGTATAGATATGTACATGGAATTTAATTGAAGACTTCAATGTTTAAGCTTCAAAATGTGGGGAAGAATAAAAGTCTCACTCTCACTATTTTAGAGCATTGAAGGGAAGTGTTCCAGCCTCCAGAGCTGAACATCTGCATGATTGCTGCAGGACTACACGTATCGGTTGGGCCAAAGGGAGTTAGAGCCTGGAGCTAAATCCAGAGCTTTCCTTTCCCAAGAGGTGTCTTGGTGCAATCAGCCCTCTCAAGTCCCCATCTCCATCTCCATCTCCTCGCTCCTCCATCATATTTTTGCTACTCACCTACGTCCATTTCCCAGATATATGGGCACTCAGATCTTCTTATTCTGAACTGGCAGGGGTACCCAACATTGCCCGTTGCTGTTCTAACACTCTTGTCATTTTTAATAAATCAGCTTTTTGTGGGGGAGGGGGGCCTAAACCACTTCCCTACACCTACTAAGGAATGGGGTCAAGGATCATTTAATATTACCTTTCACATCTCACTGCAAAGATTTATGCAAGATAGAGCAATGAAAAAAAAAACGAACTATTTTTTGGATTTTTGGGGGTTTTCCCCTAAAACGCTCCACAACACTCACTGCTATACCTTTGAAGGTTTGACGAAGATCTCACATTTATGTGAGAAAAGTTGTGACAGACACACAGACAAACATCTCTCATACAGTAGTATAGGTATAGATAGACTGGAAATGTCTTGGGACAGAGTCCAACTGACACCAGTCAATGCACAGGACAGTTACATTTGGTATTATTGTCCTTACCTACATAACCATACACGTAACTGGAACCCACCTCCATTCCCGAACCACACCATCTTGGGTTGAACCCAGTTCACACTCCGCAGCCATGTTATTCTGGGTCCAAGTATCCATAGGTTGAGTTCTTGTGTATTCATCCAACTTCCACGTTGTTTCATGTCCGGAACATAGCTGTCCCTGGTCATGCATGGTCAATATTGACTCTCAAAGCTCTCAAATGGTTTGTGTCGAAAACAGAAGTTGGACAAAAAAAGCACATCTCGAACTAGTCGAGGACAAGGATAGGACTAACACTATAAAAGTATACATTCCAGATCATTTCAAAGCTCATAAATATTCTGACTTTCTACACTTCAACAAAACACAGTTACATATGATATTATATTCTCCTTGCCAACATGACTGGGCATAGTCTGTCGTGCAAAGACCTTCCTTGGCACGCTTGAACTCCGATCCACCTACAAGGCCTTCATCCATAGCTTAATGGAACACTGCTCTCCCCTCTGGGCTGCCTGTCCTGCTTCACATCTTGCTCAGATTGTTGATGTGGAAACAATGGCTTTTAAGGTTATTGGAATCTCCTGTGCTGAAGCTGAGTCAACGGGCTTGTCGCTTCACCATCGCCGACAGGTCGGTGGTCTCTGTGTCTTCTATTTTCTATTGCCACCTTTCTGGTCTCCAAGACAGCTGTTCACCCCCATTTCAGATCATCCCCAATCCAAAACCATGATCTTTCCTGCCCTTGTTAACCACACTCCCCATCTCTTCTCCTTCCAAATTTCCAGATTTCCTTCCTTGAAGTTTCCTTCTCCATCCATCTTATCCACCCAATACATCCTCTCCTGCCTCTCATTCCTCCCTCCGTCTTGGCCTTTGGCTCTGCTGTTGCTCCTCCTCTTTTGTATGTGGCACAAGACTGTGGGTAACAACATTGGCTGAGGGCACGACTGTGCCGCTGATGCTGTGCCCCTATCACCAGTACATTGGTACTCATTACGCCGACCTCGGAAGAATGACAGGCTGAGTCAACCAACATGGTGTCAATTGAACGGTTGACAGAGGCTCAAGCTCAGGACCCTAAGATCCCAAACCAGCCACCCAAAGCGCTAAGCCGACACCAGGCTTTCTGCTGTTGCTGTTTCCTCCCTCTCTGTGCTGTTCCTTTTGGCCTCTTACATCCTGATCCGTTCAGTGAACGATTACTAGCTCTTCCACAAGCCTCGACTATGTACACATTTTTACATCCTCCTGGAGGATCTCTAAGTCTTACTCACGTTGTTGTTCTTGTGGACTTTTTTGTTTCACAGCCTACAGTTTTCATTGAAACTTCCTGAAACTTGGCGTATATATGTAAAAATACCCCGCGCAGACAGTTACCATCTCCGATTTTGAAAATTCCTCCGGGAAAAAAAGTTATGACGTCAAAATATCTCCGCTAATGGAAATCGCCCAAAAAATTATCTCCGAAACTGGACAAGCTTTTTGAATTCTGTTTGCGGGAATTGAACAAGGCATTAGCAGAGATGAATTACCGCACATATGATACATCACTATGACATCATATCTATTTTTATGACGTCATTCCTATTTTTTGACATTTTTTGTTTCACAACCCAGAGTTTTCATCGGATCTTCGTGAAACTTGCCATGTATATGCAGAAAGCCCACGCACAGGCAGTAACCATCTCCGATTTTGGAAATTCTTCCAAGAAAAAAAGTTGACGTCATAATATCGCCGCTAATAGAAATCGCCGATACCATTATCTCCGAAACTAGGCAAGCTGTTTGAGGGAATCAAGCCGGGCATTAGCACAGATAATTTATCACAAACCTGATACATCACAATGACGTCATATTCGTTTTTATGACGTCATCATTAAGAGGACGAGGATCTTAGCTCATTTGAGCTTGTTTTCTAAAAACAGCATATTCCCGAAGATGCTGCACTCCTTTGCACTTAGCAACACCAACGGGTACGTAGTGAGGAAAACGATGCGGTGGACATGTCTGTGAGGCAATTGAATAATGCTGAATAATGGGGGGTTTTCACTAGAAATGATACATTGAGTTGAAATGGCGGGAAGTAATAAATTGATCTTGGACATCACCCTCAATGTCCTGAAACGATAACAAGCCTCAAGGCATTTCTAGTGCATTGGAGTTTGTTTTAGCAATATGACGTAACTGATCATGAATGATCTCACAAATTGTAAAGTGGTAAATAATTACGTTCATAACTTCCTCTGTGACTTATTTTTGAATTTGCAAAAGGCCACAAACCTTTTAGTTGTACTTTTGGGGCAATTTTCCATTTCCTTTCATCTGTTGGTTGGCAAGTTGCCTCCAAGTTGTACATCCCTTGTCAGGGATGAGCTGAATGAAAATTAATAAATAAATGAAATCACTCTCTTTTGGTGCCAGCAGGTGATGATGTTAGGTGATGTGCCAGCAGGGGGTCTACAAATCATATGGGATCGTATGGAGGTGTGCACGTCTTCCATTGAGCAACTAGCTTGGGTTCTTATCTCGACCAGACTATGAACCGTAAATCTGGTGTTTCGCAGGCAGAACCATCGCAGAATGTCCTTTTGATGGATGGCAAGCTGGGTGCCCCCCATCTGCGAGCATTAATTGGTGTGGTTGCTGTCTACACAATAAAGATATTGACCAGTAGTTTGCATGTTTCATGTTAACGGCCTCTTCAAATATAAAGGGCAACCAAGCATATGGCGAGCTGTAACGGGCAAGTGCCTTTTCTCAACACCTAAGCAGAACGTGTAATCACAACTTTGTGCCACAAGCACAAAGGCTGGCCATTGGCCAAGAGGACCTTAATGGTGTGGTTGTTGGTATTTTGTGTTGGGAAGGAGCTAAATGGAAATGTATTGCTGTTTTATTATCCTCTCCCCAATTTCAAACTGTCCTTGCATCAGGCGGTGCTGCAGGGTTACTTCAGGGAGTCCCAAAGCAGCCATTTTGTGTTGGTTTGCACAACCCAAAATAAATAAAGCCGAGGAAAAGGTTTCTGCACATCAGGGTGTCCTGGCTCAACAATCTGCAAGTGGGGGAAAGAACTGCCTTGAAAGCACAATGTAACATTAGAATGAAGAATATAAACCAATGAAAGTCACCAATCTGATGATTCTAAAAGCCAGGAAGAGATATTTTGTGGAACAGTTTGGGATTTAGCTGAGTCCTTGTATGATAATGTGACATTCAAAAGGTTGAGACCCAAGAACAGGCCGTTTGGTCCATCATTGCCTTGTGCTTGTGTTCTGGTCATATGCTGCAATGCACATCATATTCCAAAAGGTAGTCAAATTATTTAATCTAATTAAAGGTAGTCAGTATGGATTTACCAAAGGTAGTTCCTGTTTAACAAATTGACTGGAGTTCGATGAAGTAGTTTTTGACTGGGTGGATGAGGGAAATGCAGTAGATATACAGTGGTGTATCAAGACTTTTAGAATGCATTGGATAAGGCACCACATCGGAGGTTGTTAGCCAAAGTGAGGGCTTGTGGAGTGGCTGGTCAGGTAGCTAATTGGATTGCAAACTGGCTTAGTGATATTAAGGAGAGAGTGGCTGTGAGTGGGAGGATGTCTTGCTGGGAGGATGTAAGTAGTGGGGTACCTCAGGGATCAGTACTCGGACCATTACTATTCATTACTTATATCAATAATTTGGATAGTGGGGTGAAGAGTAGGCTTTCCAAATTTTAAGGTGGATAGAGAGGGGATGGGGGTGTGTGTGTGTGTGTGTGTGTGTGTGGGGGGGGGGGGTTGCTGATCTGATTCAGCAAAGTATTGACACTTTAATATACGTATTGGGAAACTGATTGGCAGATGCAGTTTAATGTCATAAAATGTAAGGTGCTTGGGATAGGTAGGAATAATGAAAAGAGAGTACATGATGCAAGGGGCAGTCTTGAAGCATGTCACACAGCAGAAGGATCTTGTGGGTGGGAAATAGATAACAGGGTTTAAGCTTGTATTCGTGGGGGGATAAATTATAAATCGAAGGAGGTAGTTTTAACACTGTATAGGAATTTAGTGAGGACTCATTTGGAATATTGTGTTCAATTTTGGTCACCACATCTGAGGAAGGACATCACTGCCAAGAGAGGGTACAGTGTCGAGTTACGTGATCAATTATAGGGCTAGCTAGATTAAGGTATGAGGAACGGCTGAGGGAAACAGGACTTTATACACTGAAAAGGAGGCGATTACAAGGGGAGCAGATGGAGATGTTTAAGATAATGAAGGGTGTGGACAAGACAGTGCGGTGGAGTTTGTCAGTGAAGTGAACAGTGTTAGAACTAAGAGCCATTACCTGGAGAGTAAAGAAGATGAGAGATAGGACAGTTTTAAGGCAGGGGTCTTTCAGTCGGAGAGTGGTTAATGTACAGAATGGTCTCCCTGGAAAGGTAGTGGCAACGGAAGGGTGGAAAACTTTAAATGGGATTTAGATAGTTAACTTGATGCATTGGAGATCGAGGGGTATGGGTCATTGGCTTGTGTGTGGATGGGTGATGATACTGGGGTTGGTGCAGCGCAGGCTTAGTGGGCCGAATGACCTCCTCCTGCACCAGTTCCTTGTGTATATTTATCTTATTTATGCGTTTTATTTCACCTGTACATTCAATCTCTCGTTATCAACTCTGAAAAATGAAAATAACAGAAAAAAAAAACTTGAAAAAACACTTGTTTAATCGGTGAAAATAAGTGTCATTTGTAAGAACTCCAAGTTTGATGACGTGTTACAAGCCTGTGTTTTTCTGTATTGTGGAAATTCTGATTTCTCACCTTTTGTGGTCAAGAATGAGTTCCATGCTCATTGTGCAAATTTGTTAAAACTTCAGTAGATTTCAAGATGGTTTTTTTGGGGGGGGCAGAAATTGGGAATCCTGTCTATTGCGAGGAATCGTATGTACAACTAACTTCCTCTTCTTACAACTAACTTCATAAACTTTACAACTGATGGCAATTTTCTTCATACAATTGAATATGTCACCTCTCAAAGTTATCGAACGAAAGGTAGCCTTCCCATCGTATTAAACATCAGCAATGGAAGAAACACCAAGGAATGTCTGCCCAGTGATGGGTGGAATTCAAATACATAATTAAATCATTTAATATATAAAGCGCTTTCTAACCACTGACTCACGACTGACATTAAAGATCGGCACCTTCCGAGTGACGTAGAAAGCTGAAATTTTACGTGCTGATGGACATTGAAGCCAGTAGACTGGGTGAAAAAAAAAATCACAGAATCGTCAGACAACACCCATAAATGAAAATATAAATAAATTTTAAAAATAATCAAAACAAAAAATGAAAAAAAAAATCACAGAATCATCAGACAACACCCATAAATGAAAATATAAATAAATTTTAAAAATAATGAAAACAAAAAAATGAAAAAAAATGCAGGTAAGCAACCCGAGGCAATGGCGAAGCACGGTGATTTTGTGTGCCGATGGACGTCGAAGCCGACACCAGGAAAAATCACCGAATCGTCGAACAACATCCGTAAATGAAAATATAAATAAATGAAAATAAATGAATGAAAAAATCAAATGCAGGTGAGCAACCCAACAATGGGGAAGCACGGTTCGTATGCTTGCACAATGTGTAAGCGCACCCCGTGAGTATATTAATAGAAGGTGATTAAGTGGAGGTCCACTTCGAATTTTTCTGCAATGATACAGATACAATTGTTTCTTAAGCAAAAATATTTCTGGCCATAGAAGGGGCTTTTAAATTCGAGGACTGGAATACTTTTAATTAACAAAATAAGAAGTAATTACAGATGTAAAAAAAACAGTACAAAATTTCTTTCAAGCAGGAGAAAGGTGGAGGATTCAAAATCCAGATCTCAAAATGGACAAAGATTGTGTCTAAATCTTTAAAAAGCTCAATATGTCTGAGTGCGAGTGGTGCGATCTGTTTGCCGTCACAGTATTCTTTATTATAAGGTAACCATTTATGACCCCGCATGCTTTCCATATGCTTTGAATGCACACAACATGTTTCCAATTTTCAATACAATGACATTCTCGGACCTCAAAAAGTTTACGGATCACATTGCATAGCAATCTGGCAAAGTGCCAGATAAATCATAATGGCAAAGCCACCATGGCCCACCTGCGAGCTATCGCTCTCTATATTCCCATTACATAAGTTTAGATGATGCTGCACTTCCTTCCACCGCAGCTACATAGTTGGCAAGGTCTGCAGATGGACCTTTCCCAACCTCCATTCCTCATTCTGATTTCACGGCTCGCCTGGAATTCAGACTCAGCCCCCGCAGAGATAGGAAGGCCTCCGGAAGTGAGCAGAGAAACTGGTACCGTAGCTAAAACGTGACACCAGGCTCATTGTGGAAAGCTCACTCCTGCCACTGGAATTGGCCATCTCCAACGGGCTTGGGACACGACCAACAGTTAATGTTTAAATCTGCTGTGGGAATTCGGATCGACTATAATCGCAATATATCCCTTGAGGGATGATATGTTGGTGGGAGGAAAACATTAATTGGATTGGAAGGTATAAAGGTGGTGAAGGTGGGGGGGGGGGTGGCGGAGGGGAGACAAAGCGGTCAAGATTTGATGCAGGGCAACTTGAGTGAACAGAGAAGAGCGAGTAAAGCTTTGAGATTTCAAATACAAACCAGTCGGGACAGTTAAAACTTAACCTCGGACTGTCCCTGCATCCAGACCTTCAAGCAACAGATGGAGGTTGTTGAAGGTTTTTTTTGTTTTTCACATCCAATAAAACAATGTTGTTTAACATGCAAGACAATAAGTTTTATATGAGAATCATCCAAAAAGATATTTGTCTTTTTTTTTTTTGTGAAGCCATTTTTTTAAAACTACGAGCTCCTGGCTACTCTCACCAACAAACCATGGTGGGAGGGAATGCGATGCAAACTTTCAAATAAGTCTGTTCGATACCTGTTCTCAAAGCATCTGAACATATCAAAAAAATGGAAATACATTTGGCTTGGATTTTAAAATCCCCCAAAACAACCAATAATATCTGTTTTGTTTCCTCCACAACAAATTTGCCATATCCAGTCTCATTTGGTATGTAAAACAGGCAAAGACAAAAAAAAAAATTCTTTCATTGATCTAACACTTATAGAGGAGTTCATACATAAATGAAATGTAGGACAAGTACATGATGTGGCATTCATCTGACACATTTGTAATGTTAAACAAAAATATATATCTGTATAATTAATTATTTATTTGTGTGCGTCACAGGTGAAGCCGAACATTTGAATGATGGAGCATTATGACGTGCCAACGAAAATTAAAATTGTATGCGTCTCTATTAAATGGGGCTCTGTCATTGCAACTCAGATAGCATTTCATGGCCACCCGATCCACACATTTGACCCCAGCGAATTTCTTCCTCTGGGGATTTTTGAAGAGCCAGATTTACAAGACACGTCACACATGTGTAGATGAACTTAAGAGAGGATCACTGAAGCTATCACTGCCATTGATAATAACACAGTAAAAGCAGCAATGGACAATGTACTGGTTCGATGCAGGGAGTGCATCATTTGTAATGGACAGCTTTCAAAAGATGTGATTTTTAAGAAGTAGAGCTGAGTTGTGTATCCTGCGAGAATGTCACACAATCTTCCATACTTGTACTTTACAATAATATACAAAAAACGTGATTGACTTTATTCACTCTTGTTTTATTACAGAAATAGATGCATCAGATATTAATGCCACAACCAGTACATTAGTAGACCTCAGTGTACTTTAAGGGGAATTGCAGAACATTAGTAGACAATGTGAAAACGCATGTGGTATGTGGGATTTGAACATCCGACGCTATTAGTACAGATTAGAATGTTAAACAGGACAACCAGAATTTAATTACATCTTTACAATGAGCTTTCATCCTTTCTCTTCATTCTGGGTCCATGTAAATTACACATAAGCAAAAGAGAAGGAAGAGGAAGTGGTAATTTGAGTAAAGTAGATGAGGGTGGAGAGCAAGGGAAAAAAGAGAGGGTAGGGGAGTGTCATAAGAGGGTGAACAGTGACGAAAAAGTTAGAAAGCTAACAGAGAATGAAGGGCCATCATTCAGGTGTCATGCTTATGTTTTATGCAGACGGAGTTGTTATATGAATCAAAATATTATTTAGGCATAGAGTTTTTTTTTGTCGAAAATCAGGCTGACTTTGCAAATCATATGCAAAAAACAAACAAACGCCGCAATAGTCTTTCGCACAACATTTTATATTCTCATTAAAAAAAAACATGAAAATATCATTTACAAATGTACAAAAACAAACTTTCAGATATTCAATAATGAATTTCAGATATTCAATTTTATATTCTCATTAAAAAAAAACATGAAAAGATCATTTACAAATGTACAAAAACAAACTTTCAGATATTCAATAATAACCAGACCACCAGCTAGTATAGCTGCCCAGCAGGCAAGACTCAGATGTGATGTTTTGACCACCGAGGACTGTGCTAGCATTGTGCTCCAGGTGTTTAATATCCTCCCAAGAGGCAGAAGGCATCACGTGACTGCAATGATATGCAGATGTTGAGACTTAGCACCGAGGACAGGACGCCTGAACAGTCCTGGATGAAGGTGGTCAAAACGTCGGACCCAAGACTTGCCTGCTGGGCAGGCCATACTATTCGGTGGTGCCTTCATTTTTTAATGTGGATCTTTTTGATAACATTAGACTAGATGGCATAATGGTTTGAGTGTCCGCTCGCAATCTAGAAGGTTAGTGGTTCGAACCCTGACTGAGTCATACAAAATACTTTTTAAAATGGTTTGTGCTGCTTTCTCGCTTGAAGCTGAGAATTCATAAAGGATATAGCACTGACAAGCAACCATTGTGCAGGCTTTGATGGGTGTAATAGCCTTCTCCTGCATTCAAGGTCCTCAAATGAGGAAACTCATCTGTGCAGTACTATAAGAGGGATGTGTGAGTGTGTGTGTTGGTTGCTATTTTTCCCAGAGATGGCCAAACGGATCTTCATCAAATGTTCAGAGGATCAACAGTGAGTGCTGGGGAGTGTTTTAGGCAAAAAAGTTGGATTTTTATAAATCGCTCTATCGTGTATAAGGCTTTGTTGGCTTTGTTGTGATGTGAAAGGTAATATTCAATGATCCCTGACCCCATTCCTTAGTGGGTGTAGGGAAGTGTTTTAGGCCACCAAAAAAAAAAAAATTTGATTTCTTCAAAATGGTAAAAGGACTAAAACAGCACTGGGCAACGCTGGGTACCCACATGCTGGTATTTTATATGAGCAGTGTTGTTTTTCCTTTACAAATGCACAAATAGTACGAATTGATGCAAGTGCACACAATGGATAGAAGCAAAGATGCTGCGGCCAATTAAAGTCAGCACGCGAGTTTTATTATCATTTTAAAGAACATGATTGTTATTTCTCCCATGAAGTGCATTTGCGTTCCTGGTGTTGAATTCATGAAATGCCCTTTTATAACAAGCATTCTCAACTTGGAATTGGCAATCGTGTCCTGTTTGTAAATACAACATATAAAGTATGACAAGGAATGATAAATTATTGGGATTTAAGAGTTTACACCATGCTGTCTCTTTGCATGTGAATAAAGCTCCGAGAAGTCCTTGGCTTTTAAAAATCGAAGGAACCAACGTGGAGCTCAGCTGCATGGTCATTGGTGAGAATGAGCAAGGCTGGCACTTCAAGCACGCTAATGCATAACTAGGAATTACTTTTCTTTTTACTTCTGATTATTGCCGGGCAACGATTTGCATAGAGATTCGCTATCCTTTCAGGCCTGGCAGAAAAGGCACCATGTGTGAAGCCTATTATCATACAAATGAAAATCCCTGCCTTTCAGCATTCTTCTGCTTAATTAAATCATAGTGGTGTGCATTACTCATATAGTACAATATTTAGCAGAGAAGCTGCAATGTGCAGACTGCATTGCTTTTACAATGACTGTGCTCTTGGAGGAGTGTGTTGTTTGTGTAATTGCATCACTGTGATGACACCATAGTGAAAGCAACAAAGGCTATTGCAATCGAATCATTGCCTTTCTCACCATGCTCTTAACATAACAAAAGGTTGTTTCGCTCTCGCATTTGCCAGCATCTGGTCACACAATGCAATTTATTTTGTTTTTGTAAAATGTGACGCTTAGGAAAGAGCTTTAAAAACAGTCACACCATACACAGCATTGCAAAGTACAATGCACACAATGCACGTGAGTTCAAATGCGTGCACGCGTCAAAACACACACACACCCACACTGCCCAGGACCGAGAACACGCCACCATTGACTTTAATAAAATGTCTGAACTGTGCCAGTCGGAGAGGTAGGTGTAGGTTCTGCAAGTAAGAAACAGAAATCATAAGTAACCTCCTTTCAGGATATATAATCTCATGTCAGAACAGTTGTACACACAAAGGCACAACAAAGTATGCAGAGTAATCCACTGGCACATATGAAAAAATTTTCAATATCCTTGCACTTTCAGAAAACTCATGGAATCGTGAACCAAAAGCGATTATTTAAAACAAGGAAGTGACACTCATGTATGAGCAAATGATCCCAGCAAGTGTGAACATGGAATAGTACTTGGGTACAATACCTATGTACAATAGTACTGAGACATAGTACTTAGGTACAAAAAAAAAGATGGCATTACTAAATTAGGTGTCAGTACCCAGTGATTTTGGCCTACACAATGCAGAAATCAAGAAAATGACCAAATACCAGAATCTTAAAATTGAAGTCAAAATATTTTGGAGGCTGAAGAGCACAGAAATTGTACCAGTGATAATTGGAGCTACGGGAATGATAAAAATAATCTCATGAAGATCTAAAAAAAAATAAAAACCTGTGAATATTACTACAAGCAAAGTACAATTCAAGGTGGTGACAATCCTGAAAAGAGCCCTCGGAACAAAACTGAGAACAAGAAATATTCACAGGTTGATCCAGGAATCATGACCCCTAATTCCCAAAACAGAGGATACTTCAAGCCCTGGGAGGACCTGCACACGGAGATAACAACGAATGTCTCTCTCACACTCACACTCACACACACACACACCACTGTGAAATAGCTTGAGGTGGATGCTGTCCATTCTTCAATGATAATCACTGAGAGCCTTTGGAGCAGACGCTATTAGGTGGAACACGTGAAAATGTTTAATGCGTAACCTTCAATGCATGCATAGCTTGGTTCATTAAATGAAAACGTAAAATGTATTGGTCCAATTTCAGCCATGAGAAGGCCTTGTTCCACTGTCTAATACCTCCTGAAGGAGATTACAGCCAGATAAAACACATACGGTACCTTGCTCGGCTGGTGGCTAAGTCGTCAGGACACTGGTCAGGTAATCCTCAAGGTTGTCAGCTCAACTCCACCTAAAAGTAGAGCAGGATGAAGGATTTGGTTTATACGATTTTAGAAACTACTTCATCGTTTTTAAAAACCCAGCTGATTTATTAATGACCATCTGGGAGAGGTTAATCTGCCTGCCCTTTCCGTGGTATGATCAACATATGATTCTATGACCTCAAGCACTCAAGGCAAATTGGATGGGGCACATAAAATGCTACCTATGAAAAGGCAGTGTTGCCTAAAATCCCATGACCTCCCTCCCCCACCCCTCCCAAAGAATATAAGTGACTTGTAAAACAAAAGCACAGAAGAGCAGAAAGGAAAATGTCTACTTCCCAGAGCAAAATGCCAATAAGAAGATTGAGATGAGAGAGAATAAGGCTTTAGAACAACTTGTTAGAAAACAAGGAGAAAAGGACAAAATGTCACAGCCCCTGTGATTTTCGTAATTTTGCTTTATTTAGCCCATATAAATCAGTAAAGGGTGAGCCCATATTTACAATATTTAAATGTATGTGCACCTGACTTGAGTGGTCACGTGACATACAAGAACGTTTGTGACATTTGCCAAGTTTGAACAAAATCGGACAATGCATGTCGGAGAAATGGTTGGGGACACTTTTAAGTAACAAAATGGCTGCCAGTCGGCCAACTTGGATCTGATGTCGAAAAAAAAAGAATTACATGCATATGTAAGACATCTTTGATTATCTGTGTGCCAAGCTTGAACAACATCGGTAAATGCATGTCCAAAAATGGTTGAGGACGTATTCAACATCGTGTTTTTAAACTAAAATGGCCACCAGGCAGCCATCTTCAATCAAATCCCAAAACAAAATGAGGTGGATATGTATACCATCACGAGTTAGCTTTGTGCCAAGTACAAATAAAATCGGCACATACATGTCCGAGATATGGTTGCGGACTCACACACGCATGTACGGACGCGAAAATAGAGACCAAATCCATAAGCCCACATTTCGGACAAAGTCCAATGGGGGCTAATAACCAGGCCAGTGAGCAGTCAATAGTCGCCAACTTCCCTCATGGTTATTTCAATGACGAGCAACACACTGAAAGTGGTGAGACCGAACCATTTGTTATTTTTGAGATAGAAATATCTGACAACCAGAATGCCCATGGAGGAAAGTTTGCAAGAAAAATAATTCCCGGTACAGTACTGGGTGCATTATTTGGTGTTTCACTTGATTATGTTTCTACCTTATCCTGTAGTCTGTGCTTCCCCGCTAACGGGCTTCTGGTAGCTTGTCCTTGTTGCTGCATTTGAGTAACTGCTGAAATATATCTCTCCGGGTTCCTCCTGACATCTTTAACCTAAGTTCCTTTCACTCTTCTCTATACTTTTTCACATATCTTTTTATTCATTGTAATTCTTGCTTTTTAATTCTTACAAAAAAAATTTTTCTGCCATGGATGAATTCACCAGGACGTTAATCGAGGTATGCTAACTATTGTGGGAATCGAGGAACCTGTCCGAGAAAGCGGATCGACACTAGCTTTCACCAGCAAGATGCAAGACATATAGTCCCTCATTCCACAATCATGTCATGGTTTCCATATACCGCAAGAGCATCTTTCACAGGTGGTTAGAGACCTTGCAGTTAAATCATTTCCCAGGTGCAGCCCATTCATCACTCTCTACATGGAGCTCTCAGCATTTTTATTGTGCAACAAATTCAGATTGCAAACTCTGTTGTCATCAAAAGCTGTCATGAACGGAGTGAATAATTATTTACCACCATGTACCATGCCATCCTCCCTGATCTGACTTGTGGATGATCAAAATGTAAGAATAAATGTTAATGCAGCCAAATGCACACTCAGCTTATTTCAATTGTACATTTCATTTTTCGCCTGAACTTGGGATTTTATCATTTGTAACACATTGAATTATGTGTGATGTCAACTCCAGATAGAGGCGACATGTAGCTTTGAGATAACACAGCTGCAATAGAACACGTGTAGCTTTTGTCAGGATCAAGCAACTCATGGCCATCATCATTGAATGATCAAGGGTTTGTCTTTCGCTCACCTGGAACGCAGTTCTGGGGAGCTTATGGGATAGCGCATCATCCGTCTGTCCGCAAATACTTGCAACTTCTTCTCTAAAACTACACAGATGATTTCGATGAAACATTACCACAACGTTCATCACCCATGATGTACCAAAGTTTGTTCATGGCATATATATATATATATATATATATATATATATATATATATATATATATATATATATATATATATATATATATATATATATATATACACATAGATATTAGGCACAAATGGGGTCCATGGGGGTTGCCCCCCAAAATAGGTATTTGCTTTCTTCTCAGAAACCACACACAATTCCGATGAAACTTGACCACCACCTTCATCACCCATGATGTACTACAGTTTGTTCACATTTAAAAATAAAATAAAATCGGGGTCGAAGGGAGTGGAGGGGTGGCCCCCCAAAATATGTATTTGTTTTCTTCGCTGAAACTACACACACACAATTCCAATGAAACTTCACCACAACCTTCATCAACCATGATGTACCAAAATTTGTTTACACTATGAAAAAAAAAACCCAAAAAACAACAACAAAGGGGTCGAAGTGGATTTATGGGGGAGGGGGTTGCTCCCCAAAATAGGTATTTGCGATAACATTGGTTCATTGCTACATTTTGCTGATTAAGTCCCACATTGACTTCCTCCTCGGTATCATTATTCTACCAGGTGAGTGCCCCAGGGGGTATTGTCCCTATTTTTTTGAAATATTATTTTGAGTTGGAAAGAAAGCTGGATGAGTTGATTTCGTCAACCAGACCCGGTGGCGTAATGGTTGGACACTCTCCTCGAGTCTGAAAAATCAGTGGTTTAAACTCAATCCGAGTGATACCAAAGACTTTCAAAATGGTAGGTGCTGCTTCCTTGCTTGAAACCCAGCGTTTAAAAAGGATAGAGCACTGACAAACAACCACAGGTGGGCAATCATTGCACAGGCTTATGTGTTTCAAGGCTTCCTCCTGCTTTGAACTTCCTTGAAAGATAACAGCAGAGCTGTGAGAAACCTCATATCATTTCACGTGCAGCCTGTTCTGCTGTTTGCATCATTGCTGGGGGTGCAGCTGTGCCGATGACACGAATGTTCTCTGTCGTTGAGGGCAGGACTTCGTAATTTGTTGAGTGCCGGAGATTGCTCGCCTACTCTTCGCGAAGAACACCATAGCATCGTAAACATCCACCAACTAATGCCTGTAGATGGGATGCCCAGTTTCATGTCCATCCGAGGGACGGTACACACATTGATGAATCACCCTGTCTGCAAGACACCAGCATACAGTTTATACCTGGACCGAGATTAGAACCCAGGTTAGAGACAGATCAGGGGCGAGTGTGCACGATGCCATCTTGTTAGCGCTGTGAGAAACTTGTACATGGTCTCGTGCACACAAACAGGCTCAGCATCCGATGGTACATTTCCACCTGCTGCGAGTTGTGTCGGAGAGCACAACTTGTGATGGACGGAAGACCATCACAAAGAAGAGATACATACACAGTATGTGTGTATATATGTATATATATATATATATATATATATATATATATATATATATATATATATATATATATATATATATATATATATATATATATTGTTACGGTTGTGGAAATTCACAGAACACCATTCACGTATCCCAGAGATCAGTTATGTCCATAAGTGTGTGTTTAGATTAGATTTCCCAACGAGGTCTAAAGGGGCTAATTTGTGTAACCGGGCTGTGATATTTGGGTCAGCCATTATTCTTTTGCTATCTTTATTTTGGAACAACCACAACCGCCTTCTCCACAACCGCATCTCAACAACCATGCCATCCCCACCACAGTGCCAGCCACAACAACCACAACCAACTTCTCCAAAACCGCCGACAACGGCCTCCCCAACGAAGAACATCTCTGCCACCCAACGCGATGGTTACTCGTAAACACGAATGACGGTTGGAAAACAGCAACTCAGCTCAACTCCCGCTCCGATATCCACGGTAAACAGAAATGACGGTTGCAAAACAGCAACTCAACTCCCGCCCCAAAATGACGGTTGGAACTCAACTCCCGCCCCGAAAGGATGGTTGGGGGCATGTCCCCCAGAGAAAAGTCGCCCCCCCCACCGCGTGCTGGGAAGGGCGGGGCATGACGGGCGGGGGATAAAAAACCGCGCGTTTGCTCGAGAAGAGAGAGGGAAATGGGGACGTCAGGTTCAGGTCGAGTTGGCAGCTTGGAAAGCTGCAGGCTGACAGAGAACAGAGGCTGACTGAGACCGGGAACGGGTGGAGTCCTGCAGAGTGTGGGCAGAGCCACCGAGGGTCGCCGAACCAGGGCCCAGCGAATCACCACGAGCGTGACAGGTAACCAGCGTGGCCTCTCGAAGCTTTTGCGGTCTGCACGGCTCCGTGAACTATAAAGACCCACGAGGTCCAGTTCTGCCTTTGCCTTTCCTGGGGTTTCTTTGAATGAATGTTGTGGCGCCATGTTCTTAAGTAGAACTGTTAAGTGCATGTAAATAGAACGGTAGTAGTTCTTTTGTCGTGCTTGTATTACCTGCGTTGCTTTTGCTTGCATAATTGCATGCATGTTTGCCTTGCATAATTGCATACGTGCATGCCTGCATACGTGCTTTGTGAATAAATGTCCTTGTGTGAATGTTCACCTGTTCGTTGCGTCCTTTCCCTTAATTGAGCTGCCGTATTGCATTCGGGATATTAGCGGGCTTTTAAATAGCTGATAAAGTAATCGGATCCGGCGGGGCTTGGCGATATACACCGCTCGGCAAATCGCAAACGGAGCGAGCTGCTTAGCAGCTCGTTTCCAAGCAGGTCCCGTTGAGGTGTACATCCCCGGCATTTCTGTATGCGCGCATACTTAGGTAAATCAACAATTCGGCGATCGGACCATGTCGCACACAGACAGAATAGTTGGCTGATTTTCGGTGTGATTAAAGACACACCCGTGGCTGGATTTTGGTGTTGATCCGAAAGCTGCGACTAGGTTTGCCACGTCCGGTGGGCGCGTGGCCGTGATTAGCTAAAAGCGGTCGCTCGCACGCCGGCGGGGCAGAAAACTACAACAATATATATATATATATATATATATATATATATATATATATATATATATATATATATATATATATATATATATATATATATATATTCTTGCGGTCTTCGCGCCCGCCGGCGTGCGAACGGCCACGTAACTCGAATCGCGACACGTCGCCCACCGGACGGACAATCCAGTCGTGACCTTCTCGGACTAACGCCGGGAACCAGTCACGGGTGGACCTTTCGGTCTCACCGCGATCGAGCCAATCAGCCCCCGCGTGGGATAGGGTTGCTCGCCAAATTCGAACTACCTAAGTACCCACGCGGAGGGTAGACCGGGCGATCGCACCTCGCCGCAGGTCGACTTCGGACACGGGCCACTTAAGCGACCCGTTCCGTACTATCAGAATAACCGAGCGGTGTTATCGTCGACCTCGACGGTTCGATTAATTATCGGGCGTATTCAGCCCACTACCAACCCTTTACGTGAAGCAAGATGGGGATCAATGGGGGAAAAGACGAAGCGAAGCGGGAGAACAGTTCAACAATAAAGCACATTTATTCGCGGCACACGGGAAGCACACAAATACAATTCCACCAAATGCACACAAAAAAAAGAAAACACACTTCCATTTACACAAAAAGCAAACATAAAAGTGAAAACACAGTGCAGAGCTAATACCGACTACCGAGCACACGGCAACACTTATACAATTCTACTTCACAGACGGCGCCGACAACACATACCCAAAACCAAGGAAAAGAAATACCCTCAAGAATGAGGCGGCCTGAGGCCGAGACCGGGTCGGGCCTACCCGTCTGGTGATGAGACGCGGAGCGGCGATGGCCCCGCAGCCCGCGGGCCTCGTGGACAGTGCCTGGCAGGGGGTGGGAACGGGGCCCCCTTGGTCGCACTATCTCAGCGCGGGGGGAAACAGGAGGGGGTTGCTGATGCTCGGGGTATAGAGGATCTTTATTATCCCTGGTGTGCGTCTCCACCTCGGCCAGGTCGCGCTGCCGGCCTCCCTCGGGCGTGCAGCTCCTGGCACCGACGCGAGCACCCCCTCGTCCGACTCTCTTCAGCTTCTCCAGCCACTGCAGGCTTCGGGCTCCAGTCTTCCACACTCGTCCCCTCCGTTCCGACTCCTTCTCGTTCTCGACTCCTTCTCGTTCTCCTTTGCGACTCTCTTCTGACTGACGAACACCGTCCTTTTATCCCCCCGTAACTTCGCCTTTGACCCCCTCCCTTTGACCTTTCACCTCGCTCCCCATTGGCCCGAGAAAAAGTGGGCGTGAAGGCTTTTTGATCCACAAATTTGCATATATCGATCGTTCTGGAGAGGCGGGGCCAAATCGCCCCTCGCTCACCGATTGGACGGCAAAAAGTGGGCGTGTGTCGTTTTTGATCCGTTTTTGAAGCACAAAATCCGTGATTTTGTACACGCTGTTCGACGCGCGCTCTGCACGAATCCAACACCGGTACCCACAGCGGGGCAAGAACGGTGGCGATGCTACGGTTGCGAGGTGTGACGTGAAGGTCGTGGCGGTTGTGGTGAAGCGGTGGTTGTGGTCGGTGGTTGATGTTGTGGTTGTGATCATGGCGGTTGGTCCAAAATAAAGATAGTAAAAGAAAAACGGCTATCCTGAAGAGTCGCAGCTCGCATAAATGACATGTATTCCCACTAGACAACGGGTTTGGGCCTAACTACACATGCACTTACCGAGATACCTCACCGAAGGGACCTGAATGGTGGTTTGCGAATCTGGTAACCACAACACTACCCCCTTCCCTTTTTACAGACTCGTCCCGAGTCGTCAAATTTTCGTGTGCCATCATGTGTAGTTTTCCCCTAGTACATTTTACCTACGGATCCCTGAGTGCGACATTCATGGTATTCGTGTCCCCAAAATAAATAACCTGAGGGCTGCGTAACTATCTAAACAAACTCACTCATACGGACGACTTAAATAAAATTGCCGGCGCTAAGACAAACATGCCGGGGGCGCACTCATATTTACAGTACAGTACATCTTAACCTTAACTTACAAATTTTACACTAAACCATGGCCCAGGATCATTGAACTCTGCAAAAAGAAAAGCAGTTAGCAGGGAGCCAGGCTGCCCACATGCAGTCTCTGGCTCAAACAATGCAGGTGACAGGGAACGTGGCTGGCTGCTCACACGCAGTCCAAGGCCTTCCCTTTTGAACTGAACTCAGTGAACCACAACGGTGCTTGGGCTGCACAAACGTAGTCTCCGTGCCAGCTCAAGTGGCACACGCAATGAGCACAACGAATGAATGGATGAATGGATGGACGCAAAACACGGTGCACGGGCTGCCACTGCAGGCCCGTGTTGTAGCTGCCAACAGGGCAGTTCTCGCAGCTTGCAAACTGTTGCCTTGATCCTGGCGCACATGGCAATGAACAGGGGGGGGGGCAAAGCAAAAATTGAACGGGGCTGGTGAACGTGGGCAGTGGGCATGGCATGGCAAAGGCAGCAGGCAAACACAGCCCGCAGAAGAAGGCCGTTGCAGGCAAACACAGCCGGCAGATGAACTGGCCGGCACAGGCCTTGAAGCAAACACGGCCAGCCGATGGCACAGGCCTTGCAGCAAAACAACAGCTGCCGATGAAGTTGGCCGGCCTCCGCCTTGAAGCAAAACACGGCCAGCCGATGAAGTTGGCCAGCCTCCGCCTTGAAGCAACACACGGCCAGCCGATGAAGTTGGCCAGCTCTTGCCGTTCAGTGGAGGTTGGTGGAGGGAGTGCGGTGGTGCTGGCCACTTGGAAGGCGGGCTCGGACCTACCTACCTGTCTCCCTCCCAACTATCGCCTTTGCCTGTCACTGTACATACCCACTCCCTTAATTTGTGAAAAACCAATTTAGCCCCAAGTTATTTTTTTTTTTTTTTTTTTTTTTACTTCCCCACTATAAATCGTCCCCTAACCCCCTTTATCGTCTTTGTTCGGCTAACCTATCCTGTCACCTAGCCTACTCCCAACCCCTACGTTCCCTTCCCAGAGGGGAATAAGGGAGAGCTTGCGTCCTGTGTCGAGGCCCAATTCAAGCCTCAGAATGGCCTCCCCAGAGTTCGGCGATCTAACCCAAAGTGGGTCCAGCGGCCCACAACGACAGCGAGGGGATGGATGGTGCGGAGGGGTACATCTCCTAATCTACCCTAACCATTTAACTGTTAAACTACCCCGGGGCTTTCAACAAGCGCCTCTCGCTTAAACTATTGGTTCTAACAACCCAGATTCCCGTCGCCTGTGTTGGTGTCCTTACAATTTCGGGCCTCGCCCCCCAATTTTCTCTCCGTGCCCTCACACGGTCTCCTGGCTGGGACACGTGGCTCCCTTTGGCAGGCACGACCCTCTGCCGAATCTCCCGCTATGGCACCCCCGGGCACTACACTGCCTCCGAGCCTACCAGCTCCCTAACACCGGGGAGTGCCCCCCATGGCACCTCCCCTGAAACGCACACGTGGCAGGCCGGCCTCCCGGGTCCCTTTCCGAGGGTCACCCGTGCCCACTACACTGCCCACGCGGCTAATGGCGCCCCGGGCCCCCGCACCAAGCAGGCGCACCCGTGCCCACTACTCTATCCCGGCCCCCCATGGGCCCTTGGCCTACCGCGGCCGACTAGCCTGGTGCCCGGGGTACCCACTCAGCGATACTCACCTTTCGCAGCCACGCTCCCAAGCCTGTCAACAGGGCTCCTGCACCCCTCCAAATGGGTCTCGAGCCTACTTTCCCACCAACAACAAAACGACCTCCATTTTTCAATTTGACTAACCCAGCTAACTCAATCTACACTGACCCCGGGGTCCCTTGGGCGGGAGTCACTCCTCCCCCCAATCACTCATCGCACCATGCATTCCCCATTCGCTCCACTCACACAGACCCGCTGGCCCCACTCACTCACCATGTACTCACCTCACAACTCTCCAACTCTTCAACACACACACCACTGAACTCTGCCATCCTTCTAACTACCTCCCCTAACTAACTCGTGCTCCCACGTCGTCCCTTAAACTACAGCACGTTCCTTTTAACACTACGTAGCTAAACTACGTCCCCTCTACACATCCAAAGTCTGTCTCTGTCTCCAAAATAATCCCATTTTATTTCCCAACCTAAATCTCGCTACAATCCCTCTAACTAATCCATTCCACGGACTCCATGAGGACTTACCCCTGCCCCATGGAGTCGGTCTAACTAAGCTAACCCTTCCCCCTAACTAGTTTCCATCCTGTGCCCAGGTCAAGGGGGTCTTTCACCCCTTGCCCAGGAATCCTTTGCACCCGAAAGTGAGGCTTGTTCTTTTTTTTTTTTTTTCTACATGCGCAGCACCTGCGCGGCAACTCAGAGCTCGCGCACTTTGCACCTGCCCGTGACGTCATGCAGCTGCACGTGTTCCTCGTCCCTCCTTGGACGCTACCATCCGGCAGAGATGCCCCTCCTGCCGGATTCCAACCACACGTGCAGCCATGACGTCACCGTGCGCATAAAAAAAAAACAAGCCCCACGCTTCGAGGGGTTCCCCACGCGAACACATGTGCCTTTCCCGTTGGAGCTTAACACACACGATCGCGTGGAGAACCCGTCCGGTCCAAATCCGTTTACCTGCCTAAACTTTGTCCGTCCGCGGGATCGGCAAATCCACCGCGTGCGTTTCCGGACCGGGACTTCACTCTCGCAAGCGAGCACGTGGTGGTCTCGTGCGTTGCACAGCACGAACCGCGTGCTCACTGCTGGGTGAACCCGGCACGGTCCTCGAAATAGCTACAGCCGCTACTCGGCTTTCTCTCCTCTGTCGCCGTCGTCGCCATTCGACCCACGCACACCTGCGTGTTATGACGCACACAGTCCACTCCATCACATTCACACCGGGAGATGCGGCTGCGTGCTCCCGCATGCCAACCGACATCTCCCTCACATACCGCTCTCTCACACACACGGTCTCCCTTGCACACAGCGACCTTGCACACGGCCGTTCACTCACGCGTGCGGGGGCACTCACCCGCGGTGCCTCACTCGCACTCCGTGCCTCATCCACACACGCGGGGGCACTCACCCGCGGTGCCTCATCCACACACGCGGGGGCACTCAACCGCGGTGTCTCATCCATACTCCGTGCCTCACTCATACACGCGGGGGCACTCAACCGCGGTCCCTCATCCACACACCGTGCCTCACTCACACACACGGGGGCACACACCCGCGGTGCCTCACTCACAAACACGGCCTCACTCACACACGCGGGGGCACTCACCCGCGGTGCCTCATCCACACTGGCCGTTTCACTCACACCCACGGCCTCTTCCACACACGATTCCTCATCCACACACGGCGTGCTGGGAAGCACGTACTCCGGCACCATCGCCACCACACCACTCACACACGGGGACGCTTCCACACACGGGGACGCACTCACGCCTTGCACCACACACACAGGGACAACCACACTGGGGATTCGAGTCCCCACAAGGGTCTCCGGGGCCTCTATACCCCCCAAGCTCGCCGTGCACCCGTCCACAGCACTCCTCCCCTCAACCTCGCAAAGCACGACCGAACTCACCTGGTCGTGACTCGCCTCAAGGGGCATACTCCCTCCCCTCGTTCCTGGAGGAGGCCATCCAGCTGCTCGCACTGGGTCTCTACCCAGTCCGCGAGCTCAACCCCATTATCCTCCACTACCTCCGTGTGTGTGTGTGTGCGTCACTTACCCCGTCTTCCTCGTGTAGTCTTTCCTCTATTTTTTCTATCTCCCGTGTCTCTGCCAACTCTTCACCCTTTACCTCCCTTGTCTCAACTATTATTTCCTTTGTCACGGCCTTCATGCCCGCCTGCAGGCATCGGCCCATGTTCTGCGTCTCACCCCGGAACTTTTTCATCTCTTCCCTCATTTGCTGTGTATTCGCATCCATCGTCGTTTTCACTTCATTTGTATTCGTATCCATCTTTTCACCCATTTTTTGTGTATACGCATCCATCGTCGTTTTCACTTCATTCATTTGCTTGTTCATGTCTTTCATATTCGCATCCATTTTTTCGATCATTTTCGCATTCATCTTTTCGTTCATTGCCGCCAGCATGGCGCATAGCTGGGCCATGTCGGATGCACTCAGGTGAGCCGTTCCGGCAGGGATCGGGGAAGGGTTTTGGTGGAGAGGGGGGGGGGAAGGTGTCATACACTGCGGCCGCTGCCGCACCCATTTCGGGCTCTGGGTTCAGTTGGGCGAGTCCGTGTTCCTGCACAATCAACATTTCCTGCTCGGGGATTCCATCCTGGACCATGGATTCTACATTACTACACATATACATTTCTAATACCCCCGGCTCCCGCTCGCCTTGAGACGCCATCTTGCTTCTCGTGAAGGGTTAATTTAACTCGCTCGTAATTTGGAGGGAATCGGGGGTCGCTTCTCTCACCCCTGGACCGATTCCCGTGAATTTAATTGGAGACAGGAGAGCCCGTTGTCCCGTTCTCCGATACCAGTGCCGTAAGGAGGGCGATGAATTTGTATCCCACTCCTGACACCAGTGTTGCGGATTTCGCGCCCGCCGGCGTGCGAACGGCCACGTAACTCGAATCGCGGCACGTCGCCCACCGGACGGACAATCCAGTCGTGACCCTCTCGGACTAACGCCGGGAACCAGTCACGGGTGGACCTTTCGGTCTCACCGCGATCGAGCCAATCAGCCCCCGCGTGGGATAGGGTTGCTCGCCAAATTCGAACTTCCTAAGTACCCACGCGGAGGGTAGACCGGGCGATCGCACCTCGCCGCAGGTCGACTTCGGACACGGGCCACTTAAGCGACCCGTTCCGTACTATCAGAATAACCGAGCGGTGTTATCGTCGACCTCGACGGTTCGATTAATTATCGGGCGTATTCAGCCCACTACCAACCCTTTACGTGAAGCAAGATGGGGATCAATGGGGGAAAAGACGAAGCGAAGCGGGAGAACAGTTCAACAATAAAGCACATTTATTCGCGGCACACGGGAAGCACACAAATACAATTCCACCAAATGCACACAAAAAGAAAACACACTTCCATTTACACAAAAAGCAAACATAAAAGTGAAAACACAGTGCAGAGCTAATACCGACTACCGAGCACACGGCAACACTTATACAATTCTACTTCACAGACGGCGCCGACAACACATACCCAAAACCAAGGAAAAGAAATACCCTCAAGAATGAGGCGGCCTGAGGCCGAGACCAGGTCAGGCCTACCCGTCTGGTGATGAGACCGGGAGCGGCGATGGCCCCGCAACCCGCGGGCCTCGTGGACAGTGCCTGGCAGGGGGTGGGAACGGGGCCCCCTTGGTCGCACTATCTCAGCGCGGGGGGAAACAGGAGGGGGGTTGCTGATGCTTGGGGTATAGAGGATCTTTATTATCCCTGGTGTGCGTCTCCACCTCGGCCAGGTCGCGCTGCCGGCCTCCCTCGGGCGTGCAGCTCCTGGCACCGACGCGAGCACCCCCTCGTCCGACTCTCTTCAGCTTCTCCAGCCACTGCAGGCTTCGGGCTCCAGTCTTCCATACTCGTCCCCTCCGTTCCGACTCCTTCTCGTTCTCGACTCCTTCTCGTTCTCCTTTGCGACTCTCTTCTGACTGACGAACACCGTCCTTTTATCCCCCCGTAACTTCGCCTTTGACCCCCTCCCTTTGACCTTTCACCTCGCTCCCCATTGGCCCGAGAAAAAGTGGGCGTGAAGGCTTTTTGATCCACAAATTTGCATATATCGATCGTTCTGGAGGCGGGGCCAATTCACCCCTCGCTCACCGATTGGACGGCAAAAAGTGGGCGTGTGTCGTTTTTGATCCGTTTTTGAAGCACAAAATCCGTGATTTTGTACACGCTGTTCGACGCGCGCTCTGCACGAATCCAACACCGGTACCCACAGCGGGGCAAGAACGGTGGCGATGCTACGGTTGCGAGGTGTGACGTGAAGGTCGTGGCGGTTGTGGTGAAGCGGTGGTTGTGGTCGGTGGTTGATGTTGTGGTTGTGATCATGGCGGTTGGTCCAAAATAAAGATAGTAAAAGAAAAACGGCTATCCTGAAGAGTCGCAGCTCGCATAAATGACATGTATTCCCACTAGACAACGGGTTTGGGCCTAACTACACATGCACTTACCGAGATACCTCACCTAAGGGACCTGAATGGTGGTTTGCGAATCTGGTAACCACAACAATATATATATATATATATATATATATATATATATATATATATATATATATATATATATATATATATATATATATATATATATATATATATATATATATATATACATATATATATACACACACAAGCCGGTCAGCAACAAGGGTGGTTGCGATATAATTGCATACTAGTCATACAGTTTTTGACGGATCGGGCTGAACTTTTTTGACAAAGAGGTTTATTATAGTGTGCATAAAAGCGCAGAAGCCAATTTTTGATTTTCGAAAAAAATATATATATAAATAATTTTCGGATTTTTTTCAAAATTTTCAAAGTCCCATTGCTCGGCAACGGTGGCATCCATAGCAACGCTGCTCAAAAGCATACAACTAGATCCTGGTATGAACCTACCAGTCAAGTTTCATCAAAATCGGTTGACTCGTCTGGCCTCCAGAGCTGTCCATTACATACATACAGACAGAAAACCTGAGAATAACGGGAGTCTAGCGACCACCCAATATATATGTATATTTCTTTTAAGAAGAAGAAGGCACTTCCAACCAAGAGTAAAACACCAGATCGACTCCGCTAATTTGAACAAAATTGCGAGGGCACACCCAGGCTCACACAACGATTCACCGGCTTCACAGCCGGTTTCATCAGGCACAATAGATGTTGTGCTATTGTATACATATACATACATATATACCGGGCGTAGTGGCGTGCACCTGTAATCCGGCTACTCGGAGGCTTGGGTTGATGGCGGGTGCTCTGCGCTGGGCCGTGCTATGAGAGGGTGTAGGGCAGCCCAGAATCATGGCGAAACCCAATCCTTATCCCTGTGTCGTAAGAGGCGAACAGGGTTGCGTCAGGAAGGGCATCCGGCGTAAAACATGTGCCAGATCACGATGCGGATCATACGGATGATCCGCTGTGGCGACCCCTAATGGGAGCAGCCGAAAGAAGAAGAAGATGTGTGTGTGTATATATATATATATATATATATATATATATATATATATATATATATATATATATATATATATATATATATATATATATATATATATATATATATATATATATATATATATATATATATATATATATATATATATATATATATATATATATATATATATATATATATATATATCCTGGTATTGGCGCAGTGGTTAGAGCAGCGGCTTGAGATCCAAAAGGTCCTGAGTTCAAGCCCCGTTGGGCCACTGAATCAATACACCAGGGGGTTGACTCAGCCTGTCATCCTTCCGAGGTCGGCGAAATGAGTACCAGTGTACTGGGCCGGTGTGTACCCTGGTTAAAATAGGTGTACCATATCCCTGTGTTGCAAGAGGCGACCAGGGTTGCGTCAGGAAGGGCATCCGGCGTAAAACATGTGCCAAATCACTATGCGGATCATACGGATGATCCGCTGTGGCGACCCTGAACGGGAGCAGCCGAAAGAAGAAGAAATATATATATATATATATATATATATATATATATATATATATATATATATATATATATATATATATATATATATATATATATATATATATATATATATATATTGTTGCGGTTCTAAGAACCGCATGCCTCCAGGGTAATGGCATCCAACATAAAGTGGTCCAGAGACAGTTATTCCATTAATATACGTTTGGACAGTCCCTTCCCTTTTTTCTCGTGGGACGACGGGACGTGTGTTGGGCAGATCTCCTAGCTCGGTTTGCTGACACCACTAACTTCATTTCTACTCTTCTTTTCTGCTTATTCCTGAGGTAAATCCGAATTTGGATCCTCGCATAGGCCAGCAGGCACTGCGCTCAGACACCCAATCGGCAAAGGGCAGCACAGCACAGAGCTCCCGTCCTCAAGCGATCCCTCAACCTAACTTTTGTGTGGCACAGCACAGAGCTCCCATCCTCAAGCGATCCCTCAACCTAACTTTTGCGACAAGTTATAGAGTATGCTCGGCAGCTCGAGATGATTGGCTCGAGCTTCCGATGATCTGGGATGAGATTGCTGGTTGCCTTGAAAAGGCATACGAACGAATATCTCTTAAAGCAGCTGCACGGATGTTGTTTTTCACTACATAGAAGCAAATGACCCAATATCGGCGAGAGCGTGGCTGGCAGCTTGGTGCCAATAACTACATTGTCAGAGGTCAAAAATAGAAAAACAACAACCACACCATGTTGTGCAGGACACAAGTGTGCAAGATACGGGCGGCATGTACTCTCCAACCCATTTTTGGATATAAATATATGGACATCTTCTTTTCCCTCCATTTCTCCATCTAAATATTATATCCGATCATTTCCCTCAATTCCTGACAAAGATCGGGGTTGGTCGCGTGCACATGATAGCAGAATCTGGCGAACACGAGCGCTGGCCACGTGCTTAATGGTGGATCCGTTCGCACTGTGTGGGGCATGCTCGATAGCAGGTGGACCTGTGCTTAGCTCGTGACACCTTATTATCGTACAGAGCAGGGCACGAATGATACATATCTTGTTCTCGTCTGTGCACGGGTTAACCCTGACACCTTACCATCGGTCCTCGCTGGCAGCTGCGGGTGTTCTCCATGGACGGCAGACGTCTCCTCTCCTCTCTGGCTGGCAAAGGCGCGATCAGGCAGGGGCGTGCTGTACCACTCGGGCTGCATGGCACATCATGAAGCAGGCACATAGACCAGTGCTAATCGGAGGTGCCCGGGTGGGCAGATGGGAACGACGCCACTCTCGGCCGATCGTCGGGGCACAGCCCAGGAGTTCGTGCAAGGAAATTCATGTCGCGGAGTTCGGTGTGGGGCGATTCATATCATGTCGTGGGGTCGGAGCGAGACGATTCCACAGCTTGGGGTCATCTTTCCGGAAGTGGAGTGGAGCCACTTCCGGCCATCTCTCCAGGGCCGCAGGGGTGGGGGGCAATCAGAGTGCGCAATTCAGGTGACTATGCATCGCTTTGGGGTGCCCCCCACCCCGCCATTTATAAAAGGCGGATCGCGAAGCCGTGTTCTCTCGTTCTCTCTCGTTCTCTCTCTCGTTCTCTCTCTCGTTCTCTCTCTCGTTCTCTCTCTCGTTCTCTCTCTCGTTCTCTCTCTCGTTCTCTCTCTCGTTCTCTCTCGTTCTCTCTCTCTCTCTCTCTCTCTCTCTCTCTCTCTCTCTCTCTCTCTCTCTCTCTCTCTCTCTCTCTCTCTCTCTCTCTCTCTCTCTCTCTCTCTCTCTCTCTCTCTCTCTCTCTCTCTCACACACTCTGGATTTCCAACCAGCCTTCTTCAGCCGCCTGTCATCGCCTGTGACTCCGACTTCACTTCTCCACCCTTCTCCGCCCACACATCGCTGACTCCACCAACCCACCTGGTCCTGTCTATCAATCCGCCCACTCGCTCTCGACTTCGCCTTCTCCACCCAAGTCCCTCCCTTCATGCCCGACAGTCGCGTCTCATTCTTTGGACCGACGCTAGCTGCACGAAGCGCCACAAAGCAAGAAATGGCGCGCCAGCTGTCAGGAAGGTACCGCCCAGCAGAGTATCCCCCCAAAACATATTGGTGGCGCCATCAGGCAATCGTGCAAGGTATTCAGAGACCGTTAGCCTCATCTACTCTCCTCCTTTTTCTCTTCATTAACTCCTCTTCGTGTGTGTGTGTGTGTGTGTGTGTGTGTATTGCAGAATATTATAATTAGTATTTAGGGTTAAATCTGCACTGTGTCTACTTTTGTAAGTTGCTTGTATTATTGTCGCACCTCATGCTTATTTCTATCCCTGCATTACCCACACCAATAAAAGTATTCACTATACCACATAATTTCCTCGCCTGGTTGTAAATAAATGATTATTAGAAATGTCCCAGGTTCCTTTTTGCCTGTTCTTTCATTGATCCAGCATGGTCCGAATCCTAGCTTAGCCGGGACTTCATTCCCAACGGTCCGTTCCTTTTAGCCGGTACATGCTTGCAGTGTTGCTCGGCTGCATCTGATCCAGTAAAGTGATCCGGTTGGGACAAGGCGTACCGAGGGTGTGTTCCCCGGCAATTAAATCACGTGATTAATTAGGTAGCCCGGTTAACCCATAGACGGGAGGACCCTAGGTCACACGGTTGAGTTATTGGCGTTCACGGTTGGTTAGCGACCCACCGCATCACGGAATTATCCGTGTGCGACGGCCTACAATTCCAGGGAGTCTGGTGGGAGCCGAGATAGCTCCCCCCCCCCAATGGCCCTCTTACCCAACCCCCGGCCCATACATATATATTGTTACAGATTTCAGAATCCGGTCTGATGAATGCATCCACACATCCAGGTCCTCAGACAGTTATTTCCTAAAATGCATGTCCAGATTAGCCCCATCCCCATGTCTAATGGGATTTAAATGTGATACATTGAGAAGGGTAAAGAAGATATTCTCTCTCTTATGGGAAGCTGTTTTCTTTACGACAGACACATTTATGCACATATTTCTTTCACGAGCTCTAATGCCCGCCTTTTTTTCTTCAGCAATATTTACACACATTTCTTTCATGAACGCCGAGGCCCACCCTTTTTTGAGCGCATGGGTTGTCATGGTAACGGTGCGCAAGTGGGGCAGGGTGAGCTTGGGGGGACTCTGCGCCCGCCGAGTGGGGCCGCCATTATACAAAGATTTGGAGGTCCGTTCTGGGAAAGAAGCGCGAGCAAGCAAGCATGAGCGAACAAGAAGCAAGCAGGCGCAGGAGGAAAGAAGCGAGCAAGCGAGCGAGTGAGCGTGTGGGTGTCTGACCAGCGCCAACAACGGGACAATTCGCCAGTCAGTTCATCCTTTCCAGTGCTTGAGCAAGCGAGCGTGTGGTGCGCGTGTGGGTGTGAGCAGCGCCGACAACGAGTGAGGCGTGGGTCAGTCACCATGTGGGTCACTGGACGTCATCAGTTTCGTGAAGTGTGAGGAGCTGCCCGTGTCACAGCACCAGGATCTAAACCTGTGACAGACGATTTCGGTGCCCCCCCTCCCAGACGTCGACTGATGTTCAAGGCTGATTTGAGTGGGTGCATGGCAAGTCCACAGTCCAGGGACAGTTGTGTGCGACTGGGTAAGGTGGGTACAGAAAGCGATGGGTTTCGGACACACAATTTTGATGCAAACACCGAGTTTAGGCATTCAGCCTTTTTCGCACGGTATCAGCAGTGTGGCCATTTGAGGTAAGGGAGGGGATGGAGGGTGAACATACACCAGAAACAGATTTTATTAATCACCACCAGGATTTGGAGGAGGGAGAGAGGTTTGAGAGTTCAGACTTGAGCTTAGAAAGATGTCCATTTCTGGCTCTCCTGAGGGTATATCCACACTTGTTCTGAGCTTTATGGAAGGAACTGAGATTACCTTCAGTTTGATTTGCTTTCCATGAGGCAAAGGCAAGTTGTTTCAGGACAACTGCCTCGCCACAAGCTTCAGTGAACCCAGGGTGGGAGGAAGGGTAGCACAACTGAAAATGAGAGGGGATAAATCTGTGCATGAGGGAGAGCAAGTTTCTTTGAAAGAATTCCCAGGATGAGTTGATGTTGGAGAAAGTAGCGATGTGAGACCAATCTAGAAGTTTGATGGCTGCTTGGAGACTCTGCCAGTCGGCCTGAGTGAAATGCCAGACTCGACGGCGGTGAGGTGGTTCTCTGATAATAGCTAGAGAGATGTCCACTTTTACAAGCATGTGGTCAGAAGAACCGATTGGAGCAGAGAAAGAACAGCAGATATTTTCAGGGAAATTTGTCAAAATCAGATCCGGAAGAGATGGATCCAGAAGTAACATTGGTTGAGATGGAAATTGACCGATTGAGTCAGTCCCAATGAGTCGCAGAAAGCTTTTGCTGAGGTGCCATGACAGGTGAGAGAAGTACCCACACCTCGTCAACTGGCATGATGACAATTGAAGTCACCACATATAAGGCAGAGAGTTTGGATGAGAAGACAGAAGTTGGTCCATGTTTTCGGATAGAGAGGTGTCAATGGAGTCACACTGTTTGGTGGATGGTACAGTACACATATATACATGAGATGAGAGTGGTCGGGAAGCCTTAGCCAGAGGTATTCCTGGGGGTGTGGGGAGTGAGGGCAGTGCATGGAGAGTGAGGAATAGAGTCTTTGATGAAGACAGCATCTCTTCCACCAGGCCAAGGCTCAGGTCTGTCATACCGGAGGAGGGAGTAACCAGGGAGAGATACTTGGGAGTCAGAGACGTCTTGAGGGAGGAAAGTTTCTGTTAGGCAGATTACGTCTGGTTTGTCAGTGGCAACCTGTATGGAAAGATCTGAAAGGTTTGAGTGAAGGCCCCGGATATTTGAGGTCCACACTGTTAATGAAGTAGGAGGGGAGAAGGCTTTGGGTGGAGAGGGAGGGTATTGGAGGGGGAGGGTAAGACAAGGGAGGAGTGGGGGAGGTAAGGAGAGTTGTTGAAAGAGTGTGGGGGATTGCAGAATAGCGAGGGGAGGAGGCCAGATGAGGAGGAGAAAAGGCTCCGTGGTGCTGGGGGAAAGGGGGGGCAAGAGAGGGGGCAGAAGGCAGTTGAGGATTTGAGGAGTTGGAGTGATGAGATGGAGGTGAGAGGGCAGAGGAAGGAGGTAGCTTTGTGGATGTGAGGGCAGGCAACTTTGAGAAGGGTGAGTGAGGGGGTGAATGGTGGGAGAAGGGTGAGTGGGGAGAGTTGAGGGAGAAAGGTGAGGGGGGAGTTTTTGAGAGAGGTGAGAGGGAGGCTTGGAGGGAGAAGAGTGTGATGGTTGCTTTGAGAGGGAGGGGTGAGAGGGGTGGGAAAAGACATTTCTTGATGGATGCACTGAAGGTGAGTTCAGAGAATGGAGAGAAGAAACGTAGTAACAGTTGGATTTTTTTTGGCAAGGTGTGAGGGAAAATGTAGAATTGAGAGCAGTCTGTTGAAATAGAAGGAGAGTCGTGATTTATGATACAGTAATGAGTACCACACGTGTGAAAGAGGAAGATGAAGCATTATAAGAGATCATTATTATTATTATAATTATTATTACTAGTGCGGGCCCGTAGGTGCGTGCCAGTATGTGCAGCTTCGTTCCTTCACTCTCATAAACGACGACTGGATTGGGGCATTGTTTCAATTAGATCGGACCAACCGTATCATAAATGGCCACAACTTGGGAAACATACTCAGGTCCCCAGCGTCAATTGTGATGTTATATCAAACGAAGAAGAAGAATTGTGATGCCCCCTCTCTTTCCCCCCACCCTTCCTCTCTCCCCCCTCCTCTCCCGCCCCTCTCTCTCACCCCCACTCTCACCCCCCTCTCTCGCCACCTCCTCTCTCCCCTCACTTGAATTGTGATGCCCTCTCTCTCACCCCCCTCTCTTGCCCCCCTCTCGCCCCTCCTCTCTCCCCCCTCCCCTCTCCCTGTAAATGTATTCACAAATGTCTACCAAGCACAACAATTAACTCAAACCTTGGGAAACAGCTGTTTCCCTTGGGAAAATTCAAACCTTGGGATTAATTAATAATTTGAACAATTAATTCAAACCTTGGGGAAAAAAAACAGCTTTCAAACCTTGGGAAACACTTGGGAAACAGCTGAAATGGATAAAGAACGATATCAAACCTTGAAAAGGCACATACTCAGGTCCCCAGCGTCGATTGTGACGTCATACCAAACGAAGAAGAAGAATTGTGACGTCAATCGTGCAAAAAATAAAAATAAATAAATAAACAAGCAGTCATAGACTGGTACTTACGAAATCGTCAACTTGACCTCTGACCTTGTCTAATAAAAGCTGTCTCCAGAGAAGGTAGCAACGCAAACCAGAAGTTTCTACGATGTTTCTGTACCAAACCATCAAAAATCGAATGTTTGACCTCACTGTGACCTTGACCTTTGACCAAAATCTAATCAGCGCTGGCCATCACCCTCCTGAATTACGCGGTGTAATTTGATCTTGGTAGCTTCTTCCATTCTCGAGTTATCGTGCCTACAAACAAACAAACACACACACACACACACACACACACACACACACAAACAAACAAACACACAAATAGATGATGGAAGTCATCAATATAGACGAAATCTTTAGATTTGGTAAGTAATAAACATTAATTGTGACGTCATTCGTGATGTCATAGCACCGTGTCCTGTCATTGGTTGACAGATGTTATTGGTCGTTACTGGTTGACAGACAATATATAGGTCGTTATTGGTTGACAGACATTGGTCATTGTATCACGTTATTCTTTTTATTACTGCCAATTATTGTGCTATTATTATTAATACTAGTGCATGCCCGTAGATGCGTGGCCGTACGTGCAAACCCTCCCCCCCCCCCCAGCCGTGCAAAAAAACTCAAACCGTGCACCAGAAACAACAACCACACAAGCCGTTCCTTCGCTTTCGCGTGCCCGTACGTGCATGGCTGTACGTGCAAAAAGTGTATATATATATATATATATATATATATATATATATATATATATATATATATATATATATACTTTAAAACCGCTTGCCAGAAACAACTACACAGGCCGTTCCTTCGCTCTCGCATGGCCGTACGTGCGTGTCTGTACGTGCATGGCCGTACATACAAAAAAAAAAAAAAACTTTCAAACCGCGTGCCAGAAACAACAACCACACAGGCCGTTCCTTCGCTCTCGCATGCCCATATGTGCGTGGCCGTACATGCAAAAAAAAATTTTTTTTCAAACAACCACACAGGCCATTCCTTCGCTCTCATAAACGACGACTGGATTGGGGCATTGTGTTTATCTATAAATGCAGATAAGAAATCGAGAAATTATTAGCATATATTAAAAGTCATCACGATCCAAAAGTAGTGCGTGCCCGTACGGAATGTTCACATCATTCCACGAATTATCGCTTGCATTGAATTAACAACTGCTGTGATACTTACGCACAGAGTTAATTAAAATCAAGTTTACCTCCCTGTCTTTGCTTGCCATGACATTCACTGCCATTTACCATTGGCACTCCTACCCCACGGTAACTAAGGCACCGATCGATCCCCATCGTAAGTAGCACGGCACGTGGCGTCATCGTCGGCCGGCCATGCACCGGCCTACGCAGCAACCTGTCCTGTGATTGGTTGGTAAATAAATGGCCATAACTTGGGAATCACTTGTCCGATTAATATCAAATCTTGAAAAGGCACATACTCAGGTCCCCAGCAATATAGCAGGCAAGTTTCATTTAGATCGGACTAGTGGTTGTCGGGAAACAGCGGTCACAGACACACAGACACACAGAGCTGGAATTATAGATAGATGAAATGAGGTCAATGAGATGACAAATGAAGGGGTTGAATGCAGACTGCAGAGCAATGAGTAAGGAAACCCGTCGTTGTGAATCGTTTTTACCACCAAATTGAGATGTATTTCGTTGGCAAGCATGTTGAGTAGAGCTGAATTCCTTAACACTTCCAAAGGCCACAGCGTTTTGACAATTGGAAACAAAAAAAATGTTGTGCACTTTTTTTGATAAATTATTTTTGGAACAATTTTTCTTCAATAAATAAATGATAATAAAAATTGTCTCCATGTACACACCTTTATCTCGTTAGCAACTCTTCATAAACAACATCGCTGAGGAAACGGCGCTTCTTCTTTGTTTCCTCATCCGTCCAGGGCAAGAAGACGGAGGCTGCTGGATCTGCCAACGTTTTGACAAATCATTAGTTTTAACCAATTATTCAATTAGCGCCAACGTATTTTGCCTTTCGCAAGGAAAAACACGAAGAGAAGAGAAGAGAAGAGAGGAGACCCGTAATGGCGAACGCGGCTGAGTTTCTCTTCCCCATCGACCACGGCTACGCAGCAACGCTTCCTGTCATAAGTTGATAAAAAATGGCCGCAGCAACGGTTCCTGTCATTGGTTTGGTAAATAAATGGCCATAACTTGGGAAGCACTCGTCCGATTAATAGCAAACCTTGAAAAGGCACATCCTCAGGTCCCCAGCAATATACCTGGCAAGTTTTCATTAGATCGGACCAGCGGTTGTCGAGAAACAGCGGTCACAGACACACACAGACACACAGATTGCTGGAATTATAGATAGATGCTGTTATCATTATTCTGAGATATCTTTGGGAAAAAAAATGGCATGATATGGTGATAAGGTGGAACCACACTTCAGCTGCGATATATACACCTTTCCAACACTGAAAAAAAACAATAAAATAGCTGTAACTTGGGAACCACTCGTCCGATTAATATCAAACCTTGAAAAGGCACATCCGCGCGGCCCCCGAAATATTCCTGGCAAGTTTCAATCAGATCGGACTGGTGGTTGTCGAGAAACGGTGGTCGCATACAGACACAGACACACTGCTGGAATTATAGATAGATGCTGTTATCATTATTCTGAGATATATTTGGGGAAAAATGGAATGATAAGGTGGAACGACACTTCAGCTGCGATATATACACCTTTCCAACACTGGAAAAAGCAATAAAATGGCTGTAACTTGGGAACCACTCGCCGATTAATATTGTTGCGAATTCGCGCCCGCCGGCGTGCGAACGGCCACGTAACTCGAATCGCGGCACGTCGCCCACCGGACGGACAATTCTGTCGTGACCCTCTCGGACCAACGCCGGGAGCCAGTCACGGGTGGGGGTTTAACCTCACCATGATCGTGCCAATTGCCCACCCGCGCAGGATAGCATTGCTCGCCAAATTCGATCTACCTCAGTACCTGCGCGAGTGGTCAACCGGGCGATCGTACCACGCCACAGGCCGACTCCGGACACGAACCGCTTAAGCGGTCCGTTCCGTGCTAGAGTAATAACCGAGCGGTGTTATCGTCGGCCTTGATGGTTCCGATTAATTACCAGGCGTTTTAAACCCACTACGAACCCCTTACGTGATGCAAGATGGAAATTCAAACAAAGGAAAGGACGCAGCGAAACGGGGACAAGTTCACAAGCAAGCATTTTATTCACGCGACACACGGAAAGCACGTATATACAGCCATACAGAATACACAAAAAGCAAAGGCAAGAGTTAAAACCGGATATGTGTACACACGGCAACACTTAAAACAATACTACTTTAAGGACAGGCGCCACCCACAGTCATTTACACAAACCCAAAGAAATGAAAGGACTTCCCTTGGTGCGGCCGTCGAGTCCTCCTCCCACGACCTCCACTCCGAGCTCCGTCTCCTTCGCTGGCCTCCACTGCCGACTCGACCAGACTCGACGACGATACAGCTCAACTTCAACGAGCTCCTCGGGCGCTGCGAGTTCCACGAGCTCCACACCGATGCAGAGACACTCGACCACGACGACACAGCTCGGCGATGACCCAACAACGACTTCAGAAGGAGGCGAGTTCCACGAGTCAGAGAGAGAGAGAGCGAGACCTCAAGCCACCCCACTGGAACAAGGGAATAACCAACCAACCGACAACCGCACGCAGAAGAGCGAAGCGGAAGAGGAG
Organism: Eptatretus burgeri; assembly: GCF_056783735.1. Classification (NCBI taxonomy): domain Eukaryota; kingdom Metazoa; phylum Chordata; class Myxini; order Myxiniformes; family Myxinidae; genus Eptatretus; species Eptatretus burgeri. Next base: position 29,222,063 of record NC_140964.1, read on the forward strand.
GAGGAAGAGAGGAGGATGAAGCGAGTGGAGGAAGAGCGAGAGGAAGCGAGAGAGAGTGGAAGCGAGAAGAGCGAGAGAGACACACGCCCCGCCCGTGTCCGTCTTTTTTGCGCGGGGATCCGCCCTTCGCTTCGCCCCATTTTTGGCTCCACCCTCCTTCGAGAGGGTTCTCGAAAAGGGGCGTTCCCTCACCCCAACCGCCTCACGCTGTCCATCCACCAATCGGCGGCGAGCCGCCCTTCCCCCTTTCCTCACACCAAGCGCGGGGAAGAATGGCGGGAAAAACCCACCAGCATCGTTGGCGGTTTTTGTTTGTTTGAAATAAAAGATAGAGAAAGAAAAACGACTAACTGAAGAATCACAGCCCGAATGGATCACATAAATTCCCTCTATACAACGGGTTTGGGCTAACTACACATGTACCTATCGAGATATCTCACCTGAGGGCCCTTTTTGGTGTAATGCGAATTTCCACAGCCGTAACGCGAATTTCCACAGCCGTAACAATATCAAACCTTGAAAAGGCACATCCGCGTGGCCCCGGCAATATTCCTGGCAAGTTTCACTCACATCGGACCGGTGGTTGTCGAGAAACGGTGGTCGCATACACACATACACATACACATACACACACACACACACACACACACATATTGCTGGAATTATAGATAGATGCTGTTGTCATTATTCTGAGATATCTTTGGGGAAAATGGCATGATAAGGTGGAACGACACTTCAGCTGTGATATATACACCTTTCCAACACTGAAAAAAGCAATAAAATGGCCGTAACTTGGGAACGGCTCGTCCGATTAATATCAAACCTTGAAAAGGCACATTCGCGGGTCCCCGGCAATATTTCTGGCAAGTTTCAATCAGATCGGACCAGTGGTTGTCGAGAAATGGTGGTCGCAGACAGACAGACAGACAGACAGACAGACACACACACACACACACACACACACACACACACACACACACACACACACACACACACACACACACACACACACACACACACACACACACACATTGCTGGAATTATAGATAGATTAATTTTTTTTGAGAAAGAGTTTTCATCAGATTAGGTAATGGAAAGGTTGTAGAAAAAAATTGTGAGGTGACTGGTGAATTTGGATTGGTAAATGCAGAGGGTGGAAACAGATGACGTGGTTACAGGAGAAGTACGTGGTTACGGGAGGTGTATAGTCAAAAGTGAATTTATTTATTTACTTACTTTCAAGTAGGATTGCGTAACATTCGGAAAAAGGAAGGTTGAAGTAAAATTGTGGAGGTGCATGATGAATTTGGAACGGTAAACGCAGAGTGAAGCTATTGGGTCGATGAAACGTATCAGGAAGATGGTGGAGAGAGACACGTGGTTACAGGAGGTGTATAGATAGAAAGGATACAAGGAAGATTTTTATTTTTTAATGGATTTTTGAAGAATAGGTAAGATTCGGGAATGGAAGGTTGGAGGAAGAAATTGTGAAGGTAATGGCGAGAGTGGGTCAGCTCAAGTATAATAAAGATGGCATGCCAGCTGTAAGAGGAAGAGGAAGAGGAAGAAGAAGAAGAAGAAGAAGAAGAAGAAGAAGAAGAAGGAGGAGAAGGAGGAGGAGAAGGAGGAGAAGGAGGAGAAGGAGGAGAAGGAGGAGAAGGAGAAGGATCGGGACTCGTGGGTATGCTGGGAGAAAGGTATTTTTTCTGTTTTTTGGGGGGTTTTTTTCTTTTGAGGTTAAGACAAGAAACAGAGTGATAAGTTGGGAGGGATGGGGGTATTGGGAAAGTGGGGAAAATAGGAATTGAAGGTAATAGTGAGAGAATACAAATAAAAACGATCATACACCTGGAGGGGAAGGATGGGTAGGCCTCAAGGAATCCGGTAAGACAAGGTCGACGAAAACTCACAAAATAGCATGATTTTTGAAACAAAACTGAAGCAGGAACACATAGAAACATGCAGGTGAGAAAAATAAACAGTTAAACGGGACAAAAATCGACCGGAAACTTAACTTTGAGAAAGTCGGTAGAGACCCCTGAGAGAAACTTGCTGTTGCTGCAAACCTTGAACTGGATGTACATTGTACATATATATTTATTTATTTATATACACATACACACATAATTTCGGACCTGATACATCCAATTCATGCCTCTGAATCCGTTCCATATCGATAATAACAACATCATAAAAGATAGGTTCATATAATACAACTGTTTGTGTAATAACGTTTCATCGAAAACACAATCATTCACCTGAAAAAACACGCGAGCCTTAAGTCTATTCAGCAATTCAGCCAAGCGTCTTTGCTGACTGCTCCCTTATGAATAAATCACAAATGAGATGGCCATCGCTCAATCAGTGTCAAACCATAAACCGGCCAAGGCCCTCTCTGCATCACATTGGCTTAAAGCTTTCGGGCGGCTGTGGAGGAGGGAAATAAACAAATAAAGCTTCCATTGCGAGCGCTTGGTGATTCACTAAATATCTTGGCCAAAAAATTTCCCCAAAAATGTGAAACAGGTTGAGAGAAGTTGTTTTCAGAGAATGTTTTCGTGTGTGTGTGTGTGTGTTTTTTATTTTATTTTTTTGCGGTGGTGTTTTTCCAACTGACTGCACCATGCCGTTTGTGAAACAACTCCACATTTGATGGTTTTCCAAAATCCCAAGTAGACCACCTAGATACGCTTCTCCACAAACGTCGTCCCTGGCAAGGACAATCAGAATTCCCCACTTATATGGTTGCTATTTTGCTCATTGCACAGTAATCAAGTCAATGAGGAAGGAACATTGTTTGCTAGATTGAAGGCTGCTGCATGGCTAGATCTGGCCACAACATCTGGAAGGAATAAGGGCCAATTTGCTTTGGATTCCAATGGAACGTCATGGCCCTCTGTACGCGTGAAAGCCATTTAGGGTGCGTGACGCCACATAACCTGGGGGATAACAAGGGCGTGTGGTTACAGAGAAGATGGGGGTAGACAAGCGTAGGGTAACCGTACAAGGTGGACAGGTAACCAATGTAATTCAAATGAGCATTTGCTTTGGATTCCAATGAAATGCCACATCTCCACATAAGTGTGAAAGCCATTTAAGGTCAATGATGGCACATCATCTCAGTGACAACAAGGGCATAGGATATTGCAGAGAAGTAGCTGGGGTGGACAAATATGGGGTACCTAGACTCGGTGGAACTAGACCAATGCAATCTAAATGTGATTCCTCCCAAGCAATAATTGCTGTGTTGCCTTCACCGAGGCCTGCACAACACATCAGCTTATACGTCCTTTCAGCCACGACCGTCATTATTCAGATGCATCACAGAATGGTGACCACATGCACAAACAGCCTTTTCTGATCGAGCGCATTGCTTGCAGATTGTATCGTCTGAGGGAGAGGGGAGTCAAAGGGAGAAGGAATGGTGCAATTTGCTGTAATCAATATCCCATCTCTCTCCACATGCACAGAGCTCAAGGGCTGCATGGTTATTGATGTACTTGGGCATTGCTCATCACTTAGTACACTCATTCATTAATCCAATGCTGGGATCTTTTTTTGTGCTGAAATTTTGCTTGTGTAACGTAAAAAGCAACAGACTTGATGTACGAGTTGGGTGGGGGTGCAAGATGACACCGCTCCCCATTCCACGCCCAGATAATCTCCTCGGTTATGGTTATCTGTTCGGTTTTCAGAATGTGAGCACAAGATGGCTCTCTGGCTGATGGTGCATGTAGCAGACAATTTCAACTGAAAAATAGTTGAGTACACTGAACGAGAGGATCAACTATATATCTGGGGGCTGGGGCTGGCAGATGTATGGGGGAATGGGTGGGGAAAGGAGGATCTCACCCCACATTTCTTGTAGACGCATCTCACATTAAAATGCAGCTTAAAATCCACTGTTTGTTGTCATTACTCTATATATTATGTACCTGAGCAATGAACACTCACTCACAACAGGATTGCATTAAGAATGATTTGAATGTGAAAGAGAAATAAATAACTGACAAGCAGCACGTATATGAAAATGAATTATCATCATATAACAATAAAAGAACTAGACCGGCCACGCTTGATGACAAATCCCTCCAACATCTCCCCAGTATTGTACACCTCGGACCTTATCTTATATACCCCTTTCCCCCTCCCCACCCCAAAATCCTGATTGCTTCCTCCTCCTCCCCTTCCATTCACCTTCTAACCCTTCTACCATTGATGGATGAACCAGGATCTGTTAAATTACATGTTTGTACCACAATGCTGTTAATATTCACAGCTGTTGTCACATTGTCATGAAAGGTGCGTACACACGTAAAACTGCAATATATGTCAGTAACCTGCCTGGGCGATAAAATGAATAGCCTTTTGAAAGGTTGTTTGTGTCCTTCCAAGAACAAGGTTTGATGGAATGATCCTGAACACAGGCAGTAAATTCTGTGCCAATTGGAGAGCTCCGCATGGAGAAAATTTTCTCTCTGATGCGAGCATTTTGCCAAGGTGTCTCTATCTCTATCTCTATCTCTATCTCTATCTCTATCTCTATCTCTATCTCTATCTCTATCTCTATCTCTATCTCTATATATATCTCTATATATATATATATCTCTATATATATCTCTATATATCTATCTATATATATATATCTATATATATATATATATATATATATATATATATATATATATATATATATATATATATATATATATATATATATATATATATATATATATATATCTATATCTATATCTATCTCTATATATCTATATCTATATCTATATCTATATCTATCTCTATATATCTATATCTATATCTATCTCTATATTTATATCTCTATATATATATATATATATATATCTATCTATATATCTCTCTCTCTCTCTCTCTCTCTCTCTCTCTCTCTCTCTCTCTCTCTCTCTCTCTCTCTCTCTCTCTCTCTCTCTCTCTCTCTCTCTCTCTCTCTCTCTCTCTCTCTCTCTCTCTCTATCTATCTATCTATCTATCTATCTATCTATCTATCTATCTGTATCCTGTTCTGTTCTTGCGTATGGCAGCTTGGCTGCCTGGTAGCTATCATTTCTTGGAAGCACAGCTTTGCTATGTCACTGATGCTGCACCCCTCTACGAGTACACTGGTACTCATTTCACCAACCTCAGAAAGATGACAGGCTGAGTCAACCTCATCTAGTCATTCAGCGCCCATCGGGGCTCAAACTCAAGACCCGAGCATCCCAAGCTCGCCGCTCTCACTGCTAAGCCAGCACCAGGCTTTCAATCTCACCTGGATTGGTGTCATGAGGCTTCTGTAAAGCTCGATGGTAAAATATTTGATTCTGAAACTGATAAGATGTCTCCTTTCAAAACCTGGCAAATTATTTACCTGTATCAATAGAATGTCAGGAAAAATTGCTGTCAGGTTGAAACGAAAACGATTCCTGGGAAATCGATCACAACCAAGGGAAGTAAAAATGCTAAACTCATGCTAAAAGGCTGTGGGAGTGTGGGGTGGGAACCCATCAGTTTGCTGAAGGAAGCTTAGTGTAGTGTGTTAAGGGTTCAACATAACCTGTGAGGCCTGTTTGGACTTGTGTACTTGAGTGTGCGGTCATACAAAGTACACTTTGCCAATGCAAACGCTTGCTTGTTTGCACAGCCCATGAACCATCACCGTGAAGTCTGAATACCGTACATCGGTCATGTTTCACCAAAAGCTTATCGCAGTCCACATTTGTTCTCATAATCATCTTGATTATATAGCCTAGGCCTATATTATCGGCCTGTCAAAATGTTAGCACAGATATGGGGAAAGCTCCAGATTTAAAAAAATTCTCAATACGTGTTTGAGGTTGAATTAAACGAATTGAGAAAATTGCTAGATTATTCAGAAAAAGGAACCAGACGGTTTATGAGTGAGGAAACATTCCTTTATTTCATTATTATTTATCATCTATATCTGAGCACAATCTGCAGGATAAGAGCGCAACCCCAAGAGATCTTGCGGACAACCATCTGCCCCCAATCATGGAAACGACACCTCGTTCCCAGACTCCAGCATTCCCTCCAGCCCAAGATACCAAGGCCGTTTTATGTCACTTAATCCAGCATGATAAGCACACGAAGCACGTCGTATCGGCAACACTGGGGTTACAAAGCTGCCTCGGCACTGGGCGCACACTCATCAGAAGGGGCCCATAGTGCCCAAAATTGCTTTTTAAGTGCACCCATCATGATACATCTCAATAAAGAATGTATAATTTAATGCTAATTATTATTTTTTTTTTTTTAAACCATTTGAAATCACCATCGCTTTGCGGCCGTTTCCATGCTTGCATGATGTAGATAGATATTTTGTATACAAATATATGGAAATGAGGGCCCACAAATTTGTTTGGAGGTGGGCCAACAAAATGTTAATCCGGCCCTGTTTAATATCAGCCTGTATCGTCTTCTTACTATTAGTAGAGCTATAGGTGGCGAATCAGATATAGGTTCCACGACTTTCAAACTAGCTTAGCTTCTTATGTCGACTCAATATGGTATTGGATGGAAAAGAACAGAACGGCACTTCGTGACCCACACCTTGACCCCAATTCAGCCTCCTTTCATCCATGTGTCCAACAGATAAGCTTTCTGTTTTATTGCAATGGCAGTATATAAATTGTTCTCCATGTTGGAACTGGAGGAGAGGGTGGAGGGGAAGCAGGGCGGTCGTGGGGAGTGAGGGAGGTTCAAGTGCAAAATTTGCGACAACCGGAAGGTTTCTGGTTTTGAAACAATTTTCTTCCTCTAATAATATACAATACAGTGGACTTGCACAATTAGGAAGCCAAAAAGGGGGTGACATGTAATGCTAGTTTGTCGACACCTCAAGTCTGCAGTGTTGCTTTTTAATGGCCACCTCACGGCACCGCTCAGCCAGGTGTGGAGTCACCATCTAGCGATGCACGAGCTCTGAACTCGACTTTCAGGTTAAAACGTACAGCTTACAGAAGAAAATCCTGGAGGAATTCTGGTGGTTTGGGGACAGACAAGAATGACTTGGCTGTGGCCACAATCCATCCATCGCACAATGTGATGGTGATGTACAGAGGTGTATTATAAAGGCAGATCATTTCAAATAAGGTAACCCAGTCGTTAACCTCTACTGCCCATTTTACAGCTCATTTGTCACCATCAAAGGGGCACGCAAGTTGCCACCTCCAGCTCATAATTACAAGAAATCGGATCAGAGAGGGGCCACAAGACCCCCATTTTATGGTCTACAATACCTTTATAAATTTATTCCTTTGCCGAAGCTGGATGAGAGGTATCGGAGTTATATGCACAGTATAACTCCATTAAAAGGATCATTATGGTGATTCGGAGTGGGTAATTGGTTGGCGATCCAATTCATCCCTTCGTCGACCCAAACAGCACATTGATCTAACGGTTGTCCTGGGCAACAGGTTATCCATTTCTGCTTGCTTGGAGGGTTAGGGTTAGTGGAGTTTCGACGCCTAACCCACTTCATCCCACGATAAACAGAATCAATAGCGCATCAAAGTCAGGGATAAAAAAACGTTAGGATCGGTGAACTGGCCAAAGGCTTTTCATTATTCCGACATGACCAGACATTTCACGGTCAAATTTATATCCCTTTCCATTAAGACAAATACATCAACAAAATAGCATGGAATTCTCAATTTCTCTTAAGATTATTTTTATTATTATTATTATTATTATTATTATTATTAGTAATATTGTTATTATTATTTATTTTTACGAAGACGGTATTGTCTTCAGGTTACTTGAAGTTATTCTGATTCTGATGTTCTATACTCTGTTGGAGCTTATCGGTGTTGCCAAAGAAGTTAGTGACAATGGTCACGTTACATGGTTTGCCATTGCCTTTCCAGCCTGTAACAAGTGGTGCCAGGCACAACAAATCCCGCCCATTTCAGGCATAAAGTTATTTTGGGGATCAAATTTAAATTTGATACATCCTTAACCTGAATGTTGATTATAAGGAATATTTTAGTCTTAGTTTGAAGTCAATTAAACCATTTTTGACGAAGTTATGACCGTAAAATGATTTTTGATTAAATCCTGTAATTACAATGTCCCTCCAAAGGCAAGCCTCAATCCACATTTGGCTCTTGTCAATGTAATATAAAGGTGAAAAGCGACTCCACAAGTCTTCCACAAGATAAAGGAAGAATTTGGGGACCCATGAAGTGGAGTAAAGTTAATAAAGTGCTCTACCTTGGAATACATTTCCCACCGGAGCAGCAGAATATAAATACAAGAAGAGGATTTGAGGTTTGATAAAGACTTACCATTAACAAGGAGAAAGCGCTTTTCATTTTAAAAGTTCTTCCTGACAGGTTTGTATAAAAGTCCAGTATGATCCACATAATAATTCATTTCTTTAATATATATATATATATATATATATATATATATATATATATATATATATATATATATATATATATATATATATATATATATATATATACCATGTCTACCCAATGATTGGTATCAAATTCACAATCCAATTGACTTTCACTGTCTGTCCCACAAATTAGAATTACAGGAAGGAGAAGGATTATTTTTCGACCATCCATCCATCCATCCATCCATCCATTGGGACCATACTCTGTGCAGAGCATTGATGCTGCCTAAACAGCCTCCTTGGTATTGGACACAATCCTGGACAGGTCACCACTCCAACACAGGATACCAGCAAGCTGGCACTCGTTTTACCGACCTCAGAAGGATAGCAGGCAGAATCAACCACACCTGGTATGAATTCAACAGCAAAGCTGGATTTGAACTCAGAATCCATAGGATCCCAAACCCACCACCCTAATCATTAAGTCAACACCAAGGATATTTTTCTACCTCTCCTAAGACTGTCATGCTTACCTTGACATTTCTGCGCAATACGTCTTCAATATTCAGTGGTGCAATTGTCCGAGTATCCGCTCTGATTTTAGGAGATCGGTGGTTAGAACCCAATCCCGACTGGGTCATACCAAAGACTTCATAAAAACGGTATGCACTGCTTCCTTGCTTGAAGCTCAGCATTTAAAAACGACAAAGCACAGAAAAAAAAAACCCATCGGTTGGCAACCGTTGCGCAGAATTGATGGGTCTGATGGCCTCCGCCTGCGTTGATGTAATACTCCCACCTTTCCCTTTTCCCAATAATTCCGCAGGTACCCATCAAAGTGAAAGTAGCCTTTAATATGTGCCAGCCTCGTGTAAGTTTAAATGGTACACACAGGGTGTGCATCAAACCCCCACCCATACCCAAACCCCTATACCCTTTTGCACAATGGGCAATTTGCACCCGCGAGTGAGCCGGTAATGGACCGAAGTGGTGTTAAGGAAGAGCGAGCTCTGCGGTGCAACGGGGCTAAATAATTCATTCACACCCACTATCACTCCCAGGGTCTCATCCTCTGACTTTGGCCAAAGCCCATCATCCCACAATGCGATTTATTTATGAGAGTGTAATTTGTAATGGCGTTTTCAGTGTTGTGAGCACTGCAGGTGTTTCGGTCAACTGTAGGGGTTTTATGGAATCCGATGATAGGGTTGTGTGTTTACCCAACGTACCATCAAGCGCATTACTGGATTAAAAAATGTCACCAAACACCATCAAGTGATTTTCTGGGTTCAAAAATGTCACCAAACACCATCAAGTGATTTTTCTGGGTTCAAAAATGTCGGTAATTAAACTTGAGACAGAAACAACTGCAATTTGTCAAAAGAAAAGGCTCAGGCCAAACATTTCGACAAGCGGGTTGCCTTCGGAAGCCGTGCAAGAAGCATACCTCTGCCATTAACATCCCTGGAGAAAAGAGTGCAGGAGAAGCAAGAGAAGCCTTTTTTGATTGGCAAATGAGACCTCCTTGGAAAGGAAGTGGGGGACAGAGTGCTGGTGTGGGAAGTGGAGGTAGGTGCGAGCTTGAGAGTAGGTGACGATATATGGCACAGACTTCAACATCTATCCCATTCTATGATAGCAATTTATGCATGTGCAGACGAAGGGACCACCCGTTTGTAATGTATGCATGGGCAAAAAAGTGGGGGTTGGAGGACAATTGAGAAAAGGATGGAAGGGAAAAGAGGTTAAGGATTGTGGGAGGATTGGGGAGAAAAGGGAAAGACTTTTTGGAAGAAATAGGAATCGGGGGGGGGGGGAGGAGAGAAGAAGCATGTGTGGAACATATGGGATTGAGGGTTGGGGTCAACACCCCGTCATAATTGCGTGCACAATAAACAGATGGACCGTTAGGTGTTCTTTCTACCATTTCTTCCAATCAAACGTCAATTCTCACGACGGAATGACATTATTAATCGTAGATGAGTTATGGATGGGTGGATTACTCCCTTCACCGATCCAGGGCGTCGGGAACTTCCAAAGAGAAGTACACCCAGTGGATTGACATTTTTGGGGTCAGGGTGTCACGGACAACCACCTACTCTTCTCAAAATCCATGCGCCGTGAGATCTTTAACATCCAGCAACGACCCGCAAAGGCAGACAGTTATTCCGGTTCAACATTCCATCCTGCCAACAAAGAAACATCCAAAGGGTTGTGGTTTATAGTAAGGTTGAAAATTAGGCCTAAACTTGGCAGTTCAAAGAGGAGTCCTGTCTCTCTGAGCTATCCTGCCAAAAAATATGAAATATAGAAAGCTCAAAATATCTATTATTAATGGAGTCGAGAAAATGAGGAACATATCATTTGTTGCTTTCAGTTTTTATGCTGCACAAGATAATTACATTTCCATTTCCCAATGGAAATGCACAACATTTCCAAAGCTTTTGTTGGCGTTTGTACTTTCAGGTAGACGCACTCAAGTCACCGTGCTCTTTCATGAGCCTCAACATTGTCGAGAGAAAAAAAAATAATACAGAAGTCATGGCTCATGCGGAAAGAGCTGGACGACAAAGATCAGCTTGTAGACACACTGAGAAGAGGGGAGAGGGATACAGGCAGACAAGGCACAAATGGACATCGACATGGAAAAAGAAGGGACAGCAACTCACATTCAGCCAGAGGGAGGCATAGTCAATATAACTTATTGTTTTTCATTCATCAGCATCATATGGTTGAGGGTAGCATAATTTGCTGGGGGTACAGCTGTGTCATTGATGCAGTGCCCCCTGTAGTTTCGAACAGGAACTTGGAATTTGTTCAGGGTGCCGGCAATAACTCTTCTCTTCGTGAAGGATACAATGAGATCTTTAACGTTTGGGATCTAATGGGATCATGGTTATATAACATCTAGCGGGTCGGGGAGGACGCAAAGGGTGGAGAAGACGAATACATAAGCAAACTATTGGGAATGGTGGGGGTGGTTTCAAGGGTGTAGAGAAGATCATGGCTTTGCATGGGAGATGACTTGAGATTGTGGTGAACTGCTGTCTTGAAGACTTGGAGGGAGGAATGAGATTGAAGAGAGTATGGAAATTGCATCTACAGGTGGGAAAAGAGAGGAATAAATGGGTGGAGGTGAGCAGTGATTCTGGATTTAGTTGGTTTCACGAGGAGGGGGTTACTGGTCGTTTAAGTGACTGGTGATCCAAGCTTTTGTCAGGTCAGGCCAGATCAGATCTGTGACTTGCTACAGGAATCATGGAAACCTGTACTAACCTGTTTCATGGTCGGGTTGTCGGTGATTAAACCGTCTCCCCCACCAGGTTTTCTGGTGAGGAGGGTGTTTGGATATGGACACCCAGCAGGATTAAAAACAAAACCTGTCAAAGGGCGGAGGAGCTCCTTGTGAGCCATCGGCTATCCATATCTAGTGCCCAACTGTGTCTGCGGACGTCCTCCTGCAGTTGGGTTACTTCTAATTAGGAGGTTGGTGGCAGGATTTGCACTCCAGCCACCGTAAAACCCTTCATTCCGCAAAACACAAAAAAGCAAAGAAATCTGAAAACCCACTCCGTGGGAGTACCTCCTGTGCAGTATCCCTTCACAGGACAGCTCATAGGATGACGGGATTGGGGCAAAGCCTTCGGGACCCCGAATCTTTGATGATAGGAGGGAAACGATGGGGTAACATTTCCGAGGAAAATTGCGGGAGAGTGCGTCAGAGTGGTGCTGAGGTGTCGTCCACCAGACGGTGGTCTCCTTGGGTTAACCTGAGGTGGTCCCTTCGGGTGGGTGCCATGAATGTCCAATCCCTAAGAGAGGATGATCACCTGTCTCTGATATCATCTGAGATCAAGCATTTGGACATCGGTATTGCAGCTCTCTCTGAGGTTCAGAGACCGGATTGCGGTGAGATCATGGTGGGTGGTTACGCCTACTATTGGTCAGGTCGCTCTGATGGAAACCATGCCCAAGGAGTTGCTGTAGCTGTGTCCAATAAGCTGATGCCAATGATAATTGAGGTAACACCGGTCAACAAGCGTATTATGAGACTAAGGATTTGTCACTCCGAAGGTGTCATTTCCCTGGTCTCTGTTTATGCTCCGATTGAGGCGAGTGATCTCACCGTGAAGGACGCATTCCATGTCACGCTCGAGTCTGTGGTTGATCAGTGCCCCAGGAGAGATACACTTTTAGTCTTGGGGGATTTCAATGCATCGACTGGAACTGATAGGGATGGTTATGAGGTGTGTGTTGGTCCCCATGGGTCAGGAACTGTGAACCTGAATAGCACTAAGTTCCTTGACTTTGCAAGAAGTCGTGAACTTAGGGTGGCTGGTTCATGGTTTCAGCGCCCACACGCTCATCGCTGGACTTGGTATTCCAATGCTGGCGGTGTGGCAAAGGAGATTGACCATGTCCTTGTTGATGGTCGCTGGAGGATGATCCAGAACTGCAGGGTCTACTGGAGTGCTCAGTTCCTCAATATTGACCACAGGCTTGTTGAAGCATCTCTTAAGTTGCACCTTAAATCAAGGAGAATGGTACCATCCCAGCCCAGGCTGGATGTTGGCGAGCTCAAGGATGAAAGGAGAGTTGAGGAGTTTGTGAACAGGATGAGTGGAGATTTGGGGGTCTGGGTGCTTTGGAAGATCCTGAAGAGTTGTGGAGTGCCTTCAAGACCACTGTCCTTGATGTTGTCGGTGGATTTCTTGGAACTCACTGTCGGGCAAAGAAGAATTTTGTCTCTCAAGGGACACTGGATACCATTGACCAGAGTCGCAGGGCCAGGCTGAATGGCAGAGCTGTGCTGTTCAGGGAGCTGAGGCGTAAAACTGTATGTGCTCTAAGGGTGGACAAGGAGGCCTATGTGCGAGGAATCTGTGACTGGTACCTGTGCAGGAGGATGAAAGTCTGAGTCTTCACGTCCTTGGTGCTTCCAGTCTTGCTCTATGGATGTGAGACTTGGACTCTGACCAAGGATTTGAGATGAAGACTTAATTTCTTTGGTACCAGGTCTCTTAGGAGAATCCTTGGCTATCGCTGGTCAGACTTTGTATCCAATGAGCAGTTGTTGAGAGAGATTCAAATGAGATTTGTTACCTGCATAGTCCGTGAGCGTCAGCTGCGGCTGTATGGACATGTGGCTCATTTTCCTGACGCTGATCCTGCTCACCAGATTCTCTCAGCGAGGGAGTCTCGTGAGTGGAGGAGGCCAATGGGCCGACCACGTGCCTCCTGGTTGCAGCAGGTTGACCATCATCTCAAGAAGATGGGGATTGTCCAGGCATCTGCCTGGGGGAAGGCCAGCTGGAGGTCCCTGGAGTACCGGCGGAAAGTGGATGCAGCGAAGCGCTGCTCTGGCGCATGCTCCCATATCTGACCTGACTGAGATTGGAGTTTGTATTTTTTGTCCTGATCTTGCTGGTGTTGGACTGTTTTTTCTGAGTTTTTTTTTTCCTGTTGTTTTTTTCAAGTGACGAAGAAGAAGAGATATTTTGGTTTAATTTTTTGGGGGAGGAAAATAAATGGATTGAGCCATGGGGTCAGAATCAGAAGTAACAATAACCAGAATAAAAGGAGCGAAAACGAGGCAAAAAATGGAGGGGAAGCACACTCGATGCTCACAGGTTGACATGACTGAACTAGTGAGACAAATTAAATGATTCAACACAGCAGGATACGGTTTGGGACAGAAAAATTGACAACAAAGCAAGAATAAAAAGGAAAACAGCAAACCACAACATAATTGGTCGGGGGAATCTAGTTTAAAAGAACTGGAAGGAGAGAGTGCCGATAAATTGTCCGCGAGCACCGATCCCCGAACCGGAAGCTGAATGGTGTTGGAAGTTCTAAAGGTCTAACTCTAAAGCGTTTCTGTTCTTGGGCCGTCTTCAGGCGTGGGCACACTGGGCAGTTACCCAGGGGGGCCCCACGATTCTCGGGGCCCAATGCTGCCATATTGTTCATGCGAAATCTCTTGTCGGAGTGGATAATTACTCGACCTCTTGCTCGAAAGGCCTGGGATTCAAATCCCTTTTCAAATTATATTGATCATATAAATAATTTGTGCATAACTATATGACAAATGTTATTTCTTATAATGTTGTTTACCTGCAATAATATTGTATGGTTTACATTTTTATTCCCGTGGGTGGGTGGGTAGGGGCCCCAGTGCATTCCTTAGCCCAGGGCCGACAATGCTGTGACGACGTCCCTGATATGTTCCACGACGGCGGCCATTTTTGCTCACGAAACGAAGCGAGTTGCTTATGTTTGCATGTTCATTCAAGCAAACTGAAATATACCATTCTCGTGGAGATTGGCCTTTTGATCAAGCTTTTGTTTAATGAAGTTTAATGGGGGGTGGGGGATAATCATTCATGTTTTCAAAGTCCATCTCATAATGCAGAGCCGGATTAAGCCTCGGCTGGCCCTAAGGCACATTTTGATATTTTATAGAATGGGCTGAAAAATTAAATTAGATCTCGGGCTCATGGAAATGGACCCCAGACAAAAAATTAACTGATTCAAGAACAAAATATTTAACACAAAAAAAGACAAATATTTAATGTGAAAATAATTTTTGGCCCGAATTTTTGGCTGGCCCCAAGGCACATGCCTTGTCTGCCTCATGGTTAATCCAGCACTGACATAATGTACTTGTGGCTATTGGAGGAGTCCTGTGTTTGACATTGCTAAGTAAATAAATCAATAAATAAACAAATAAATCAACAACCCAGAAAAAATAGGAACAGTATCAAAATTGCTGATTATGTCCTGATACTCCAAAGTACTGTGGAACACATATGTTAGCAAAAGAAAGGAAGTTCAAGTCGTTGTGAATAGTGTGTTAATTAAACAGACTTCAGCACAAAGGGAGCCAACATCATCACGTGATGAGCGTATGACGTGGAATGTTGTTCAACATTGAATTGCAGCATTCACAAGGATCTAACTACTGGTGGATAGATATGTGGACCAGGTTAGAAAGGTAAAACTATCCATTTGTACTGTATTCACCCACCGAGAAAGCATACTACGCTCTGATATAAAAAAAATCAACCAAAACAGTTAATTATCTCCGCTACCAAAGGTTGACGTTGGTTATGTTTTCACCCATGTCTGTGTGTTTGTCTGTTTGTTTGTGAGCAGGATATCTCAAAAAGTTATGGAATGGATTCGGCCATAATTTGGTTGACAGGTTGGGTGTGCGACAAGGACGAATTAATTCGATTTTTGGTGATGATCCGGATCCAGATACAATAATTTTTAAGTGATTCTTCACTATTGAGAGATGGGGCCAAAAAAAACGATATGTCGCAGAGCATGATATTTCAAAAAGTTGTGGACGGATTTGGACGAAACTGGGTGGACGAGTTGGTTAGGTGACCACAACAAGCCGATTATATTTTGTTTAAGGACTAGATGCATATCCAGCCCATCAGTGGGATACAAAATGTGGATTGTTCACCCTGGCGGAGGTGTGCGCTCTGCGCCGAGTGCCGTCCTTGTTTGAATTTCAATCGAGTTTCCAAATGTTAGTTCCTCAATGGGGCATTTCCCATGAACACCTACCACCGAGGCAGAACTATGAGGCCATATGTGTGCTGGCTTGTCTCTTCCCATGAAAAAAGAACATAATTGTGGATGTATCATGATGAGTACAGCGAAAATGATTGACTCCAAAGATGAAAAGATGGTCTGATGTTGGTTAATCTCGGTGATGTTCCTTGTTTTCTTTGTAGTTTCTAATCAGCATTCCAGGTCCTTTGCACTTGTCAGCAAATTTCCTAATGCTATTGTTGCAGAAGTGATGCTTTGAACCTTTTTGAAAAGATGGAAAAACATTTTGACCCACCTCCCTCACCCACCAGTATGACGCAGTGAATGCGAAAGACGAAATCCAAGCCATTCGTGGATTAAAGAGGTCTTTAAGGAAGAGGTTTTACACTTTGAGCAAGGTACAGTACTTTTCTCAGCATGCTTGGTGAGCGCACAGCTCAAGTCAACCCACTACCCACAGATGAAAATGCAGTCAAATATGATATCAACCCTGCCCTGTGCCTAGAATAGACTTTATCAAACAGACTCTCCACACTTGGTAGGTGTCAAAACTAAAACATTCAAGTTTACAAATTGCATACCTCTCTTAACGTGAAAATTTTATCTGGTGTGACACTTTTGCTGACAAGGATCTATTTTGAATGGAGAATCGGTGGCCGAAAGAGCATTTCCCACTCCATAAATGACTGTAAAGTGCCTCAAACTGCCAATTTGCAGACAGAATTGCTCTTCCTTCAGCATGCAGTTTGAACGTTATCGCTAAGGAGAAGACTTGGGAGGCACAAGTGCCAATCCTTCGTTTGGAACAGCTTGAACAGGTTAAATTAGTGCCTCAAACGCATTGCTTTTGGTCCATGCAGAGCACGAGCTCATGTCCACGGCGGATGGCCTATTTGACCAATCATTCCCACTAGGGCCAGAGACACGTCATAATCATGGGATTTGGGAAACCAGGTGCAGCACCTCGAGGGCTAACCCTAATTGCAGCCCTCCAGGATTTGATGAAACATCCATTTCTCGTTGACCCATGCAAGTCTTGCATTATCAGCTCTTACTATGTGTCTGTCCATTTCATGATGGATAGTTGAAACTTACTGCGACGAGCTAGGAAGTGTGTAAAGATGTTTGCATTCAAATAATATGCTACATGGTATCAGCATTTGTTGTTCTGTAAAAAGAAAAAGTGGTTACCTTAATACCTTATTACCTCTGCCACCGAAACTGGATGGAGGTTATGTTTTCACCCCTGTTGGTTTGTCTATCTGTCTGTTAGCATGATACCTCAAATAATCATGGACGGATTTGGACGAAACGTGGTAGACAGGTGGGGCGTATGACAAAGATAAATTGATGAGATTTTGCTGAAGATCCAGGTTCTGGATCCAGCTACTAAAATTAAAAAAAAATTTAAACGATTCTTCACCATTGAGAGATGGGCCCAAAAACGATATGCAGGAAAGCATGATATTTCAAAAAGTTGTGTACGAGTTATGACAAAACTAGCTGAATGAGATTGTTAGTTGATAAGAACAAGCCGATTCGATTTTGGTTCAGGTCCAGATTCAGATCTCGCCTATCAGTGGGATAGCCTGATGGAGGTATGTGATCTGTCCAGCACCATTCTCATTATTGTCAGTGTAGTTGTTATGAATGGCTCACCTTCAGGTAAATAAAATGATTCCAGGTTAAATTTTATGTAAGGGTGGTTCAGTATCCCAGATACATCTTCTTACTATAATTCACCGTCCGTCCGTCCATCTGTTCCCAGATACCGCAAAAACGGCTGAACCGATCGCAACCATTTTTTGGGTGTGTAGTCCTGGGACCCCTTAGAGTAAAATAGGCATAAATATAATAACATGACCCCCTTGATGGCTCCCGTAGGGAGCGGGTGCTTCTAGAATTATAAAGGCAAAAAGAGGTGGAATTATAATCCCCACCCACTCCATCACTCTCACACCAACAACCCTTCCATCTCTACCTCTCACTCCTTCAACTCTCTTAAAAATATATTTTTTTTCCTCCTTCCATACAATTCCTTTGTGTATGCAATACAGAAATGGCACCGGATGACAAAAGTTTACTCAAAACCTTTTACAAAACTTAAGGAAAGATAGATCGGACTAAAGTTGTATCAGAAAGTAGAGAATGTATGGTTTGAAAGATATACAATGACAGGGATTGAAAAACTAGTATATGTACAGTTTGTACACTAATCAAAATCATAAAATCTTTTCACACATATTGCAGCTGGAAGAGGGATGAAACAAAAAGAAGACTGATATGGTTTTCTTATTTTTTTATCATTTCTTTTTTTTTTGATAGAAAAGGTGCTGCAGGTATGTAGATTAGATGCTTTCAAAAGATTACAGGGTACGAGATTGCCGTGCCACTCAGACAAGGATATTATGTTCCCTTCCTATTCAGGTTATTATCATTTCCCTTGCAGTCCGCACGATTGTCCATTTGACTGCATTGTTGCATTTTTCCGGCATGTCTATTGTCATCCTTCCATAATTTTCAATAAACCTTTCAAAATGGTACATAACAGACTTCATATTTTTCATGGACTAGCCGTGCCTATCCGTTGCTTCGCTGACAGGTTTAATCAAAAGACAGAATGTTGTACTTCACAAACATGTTGCATGTCTATCTGTGAATCTCAATGATGATGTCAAATGAAGTAAAACACGTGAAACAACAAAAAAAAGGATCTGTATGACGCACAATTGTCGTTGGGGTCAGCGGGGTGGCCTAGAGGTACAGACAGTCTCCTCTAAGCTGTCTAGCTTGGGTTTGAATCCCAACCCAGCTATAAACTATCATCCTGGTGCTTTACAGGCAGGTTGATTCATCAATGTGTGTGCCATCTCTCAGATGGACATTAAACTTGGTGTCCTGTCTGCCAACATTACTTGGTGGACGTTAAAGATCCCATTTTGTGCTTCGTAAGGAGTTGGCAAGCTATGGCTGGCACCCTGAACAAATTCCAAATTCTTGCTCTAACTACTGCTGGGAAGGCAAAGGCAAACCACCCAGTATAATCCTTGCCAAGAAATTACTTCTGCAGCACCGATGATCTGTATCAGGGTATGGTACATCAGAATCAGAATTGCTGCTGCTGCTGCAATTCCATCGTGGCAGTGGTTGTTTGTGTGCTCCTTCCATGTGCTATTTTACATTTTTCTCTTTCTTCGAGACATATTACTGAATCTAATTTTGTGTGCTCCTTCCACATCAGTCAAGCTTTATTCGAAAGAGTTCCTGCTGTCGTAGAATTGGAACTGCTACATTAAAGCTCCAAGTCCTGCTTATTCTCCTTCCATCTTGAAATATGAGCTTTTAAACAGACGTCTTCATGATGAAACAGACAATTTTTTTTAATTAAAAGTAAATCTTTTTATTTTTCTACAACAGCGATAACTATTTTGAACTAGAGGGGGAGCAGTCGGGAGAGTGCAAAACCTCCGCCGTCAATACTGCTGGGTAACTCAAGTGAACCTTATATCTTATTCATTAAATATGATGTCAACTGTGCTGAGAGTTATAGTTCTTTTCTCCATTTTTTTTGGGGGGGGGGGGTTGGAAATCACTTAAAACATGCAAACATGCCAAAAAAAATCGAATTTTGTTGAAAAAAAAGTTGTAAAAATTTTTTTCTCTCACAATTTTTTTTTTTTGGGGGGGGTTGGAAATCACTTAAAACATCTAGAAATGCAAAAAAAAAAACATTTTTCTTTTTTTTGCTTGGGTTTGCAAAAACCCAAAAACCTTGGGTTTGAATGGGGGGTAACAATTTTTTTTTGGGGGGGGGGGTTGGAAATCACTTAAAACATGTAAAAATGCAAAAAAGAAAATTTTCTCAATTTTTTTGGGGGGGTTGGAAATCACTTAAAATATGTAGAAATGCAAAAAAAAAATTCTCCAATTTTTTTGGGGGGGTTGGAAATCACTTAAAACATGTAGAAATGCAAAAAAAAATTCTCCATTTTTTTGGGGGGGGGGTAACAATTTCTTTTGGGGGGGGTTGGAAATCACTTAAAACATGTAGAAATGCAAAAAAAAAAAATTTTTTTTCTCGAACAATTTTTTTTAGGGGGTGGGGGACCAAGTCCAAAATTTAATGGCATGATCCTTGGACCATACCTAACCCCCCCACCAAGTTTCGTCGAAATCCATCGAGGAGTTTTTCCGTAATACTGTTCACAAATAAACAAACACACAAACAAACAGAAAGGGGTGAAAACAGTAACCTCCATCCATCTTCGAAGATGGCGGAGGTTAATGACTGACAAATGGACAACTCTTCTCCTATTAGCAATGGATGGAATCAACAGGACGTTGATCGAGGTACAGCAACTGTGTGGGAAGTAAGCAGCTGACATTTTAGGAATTAACCCTTCATCAGAGCAAAAGAACAAGATCTGACGAAAGGTTAGTGCCCGAAACGTCAGCTTCTCCTGGCTGCCCAAAGCAATTAACATACCTGAATCAACGTCCTGTTGAGTTCATTCATTGTTCTACCTATCTGCTGATGCAGAGCTACACGAGCCCTGACAAGCAAGACGAGTTCTTCAGTCGCATTTCATACCGAGGTAGTTCTGATTTGATCTGGACCAATCGACGTGCATTACTCTGCATCTTGTCCAGGTCAAAATTTGGAACACTCACAGGTATGACATTGTCCAAAACCTGGTGGTGCCTTTGTAACTGGTGACAATGTAAAGCAACGAGGGAAAGGTTGCCCAACATGGGACGTTGTCATCTTTCACCCAACACTTCAGTCTGGTCAGGCCAGATTAGATCTGTGACTTGCTTCAGGTATCATGTCAACCTGTACTAACCTGTTCCATGGTCGGGTTGTCGGCGACGAAACCGTCACCCCCATCAGGTTTTCTGGTGAGGAGGGTGTTTGGATATGGACACCCAGCAGGATTAAAAACAAAACCTGTCAAAGGGCGGAGGAGCTCCTTGTGAGCCAACGGCCATCCATATCTAGTGCCAAACTGTGTCTGCGGACGTCCTCTTGAAGTTCGGTTACTTTTTATTAGGAGGTTGGTGGCAGGATTTGCACTCCAGCCACCGTAAAACCCTTCATTCCGCAAAATACAAAAACGCAAAGAAAGCTGAAAACCCACTCCGTGGGAGTACCTCTTGTGCAGCGTCCCTTCGCAGGACAGCTCACCGGATGACGGGATTGGGACAAAGCCTTCGGGACCCCCAATCTTTGATGATAGGAGGGAAACCACGGGGTAATATTCCCGGGTCAGATTGCGGGAGTGTGTCGGAGTGGTGCTGAGGTGTCGTCCACCAGACGGCGGTTTCCTTGGGTTAACCTGAGGCGGTCCCTTCGGGTGGGTGCCTGGAATGTCCTACCCTAAGAGAGGATGATCACCTGTCTCTGTTATCATCTGAGCTCAAGCGTTTGGACATCGGTATTGCAGCACTCTCTGAGGTTCAGAGACCGGATTGCGGCGATATCATGGTGGGTGGTTACACCGATGACTGGTCTAGTCTCTCTGATGGTTACCATACCCGAGGAGTTGCTGTAGCTGTGTCCAATAAGCTGACCCAATGATAATTGAGGTAACACTGGTCAACGAGCGTATTATGAGATTAAGGATTTGTCACTCCTTAGGTGTCATTTCCCTGGTCTCTGTTTATGCTCCGACTGAGGCGAGTGACCTCACCATGAAGGATGCATTCTATGCCACGCTCGAGTCTGTGGTTGATCAGTGCACCAGGAGAGATACACTTCTAGTCTTGGGGGATTTCAATGTATCGACTGGAACTGATAGGGACGGTTATGAGGTGTGTGTTGGTCCCCATGGGTCAGGAACTATGAACCAGAATAGCACTAAGTTCCTTGACTTTACAAGAAGTCGTGAACTTAGGGTGGCTGGTTCATGGTTCAGCGCCCACAAGCTCATCGCTGGACTTGGTATTCCAATGCTGGCGGTGTGGCAATAGAGATTGACCATGTCCTCGTTGATGGTCGCTGCAGGATGATCCAGAACTGCAGGGTCTACCGGAGTGCTTAGTTCCTCAATACTGACCACACGCTTGTTGTAGCAATTCTAAAGTTGCACCTTAAATCCAGGAGAATGGTACCATCCCAGCCGAGACTGGATGTTGGCAAGCTCAAGGAAGAGAGGGTAGTGGAGGAGTTTGTGAACAAGCTGAGTAGAGATTTGGGGGGTCTGTGTGCTTTGGGGGGTCCTGAAGAGTTGTGGAGTGCCTTAAAGACCACCGTCCTTGATGTTGCCGGTGGATGTCTTGGAACTCACCTTCGGGCAAATAAGAATTTTGTCTCTCAAGGGACACTGGATACCATTGATGAGAGTCGCAGGGCCAGGCTGAATGGCAGAGCTGAGCTGTTCAGGGAGTTGAGGTATAAAACTGTATGTGCGCTAAGGGTGGACAAGGAGGCCTCTGTGCGAGGCATCTGTGAGGGGGTAGAGCATCACCTGTGGTCAAGTGATTGTCGTCCTGCTTACAGGAGAATTTGCGCATTGCGTTCATCCAAGCCCATCCCTCATTGTACTGCAGTTAGAGCAGAGGGTGGTGGGTTCTTAATAGAGGAGTCCGAAGTGAAGGCCCGCTGGGCCGGTTACTTTGAGCGGATGCACCAGACTGATCCACAAGCTATTGAGTTGGACATCAGTGGTGTTACAATTCCTGTTGCTGACCCGCCAATCAACTGTGGTCCACCTTCGCTTGTGGAAACACAGGCTGCGGTGAAACGGTTGAAATGGGGTAAAGCTCCAGGGATCTGTGGAATCCATGCTGAACTTCTCAAGGCTGGTGGAAATGCTGCACTCGTGTCGTTGCATACAGTTCTGTGCTCTGCCTGGAACACAGGCATTATCCCAACTGACTGGAAGAGGGGCCTTGTTGTCCCTCTCTGGAAAGGGAAGGGTGATCGCCAAGACTGCAACAACTACCGAGGGGTGACGCTGCTCTCAGTGCCGGGCAAGGTCTTTGCTCAGATAATTCTTGATAGGGTTCGCCACCATCTGCTTGAGCACCAGCGTCCAGAGCAGTCAGGCTTTCCACCAAAGTGGTCAACGATTGACCGTATCCTTGCTCTTCGTGTCCTCACCGAACGCAGACGAGAGTTTCGGCAGGGACTGCTTGCAGCCTATGTTGATCTCTGTAAAGCGTTCGATTCAGTGAATCAGGATGTCCTCTGGAGGATTCTAGGTCTTCGTGGGGTGCCACCAAAACTGATTGATCTGATGTCTGAACTCTACTTTGGTACTGAGAGTGTTGTGAAGTGTGGTGGTACCATCTCTGACTTATTTCCAGTTGTTACTGGAGTTCGTCAGGGGGTGTGTACTGGCCCCCACACTTTTCAGCACTTGTATGGACTGGATTTTAGGGAGGATGTCGGAAAGATCAAGCTGCAGTGCATCGTTTGGGAATGTCAAGATCTCTGACCATGATTTCGCAGATGATAGTCATATTTGCGGAGACTTTAGATATCCTTTCGGGGGCCCTCGAGGTGCTGAATGAGGAGTCAGAGCCGTTGGGATTACGGGTTTCCTGGGTCAAAACTAAGATCCAGGCTTTCAATGATATCTGGGATGCTGCTGTCATGTCTGTGTCTGTTTGTGGTGAGGATGTTGAGGTCGTGGAAGAAATTCACTTACCTTGGCAGTGATATTCATGTCTCTGCTGGCTGTGAGTCAGAGGTCAATCGACATCTGGGTCTGGCCTGGGGAGTCATGGATTCATTGGATAATGGGGTGTGGTGCTGCCGGTACCTGTGTGGGAGGACGAATGTCCGAGTCTTCAGGTCCTTGGTGCTTCCAGTCTTACTCTATGGATGTGAGACTTTGACTCTGACTAGGGATGCGAGACGGAGACTTAATTCCTTTGGTACCAGGTCTCTTCGGAGAATCTTTGGCTATCGCTGCTTGAAGTGTGTCCAACGAGCGGTTGCTGAGAGAGACTCAAATGAGATTTGTTACCTGCATGGTCCGTGAGCGTCAGTTGCAGCTGTATGGACATGTGGCTCGTTTTCTTGACGCTGATCCTGCTCACCAGATTCTCTCAGTGAGGGAGTGTCCTGAGTGGGGGAGGCTAATGGGCCGACCACGTGCCTCGTGGTTGCAGCAGGTTGATTGGAATCTCAAGGAGATGGGGATGGGCCTGGCATCTGCTTGGGGGATGGCCAGACGGTGGCCCCTGGAGTACCGGCAGAAAGTGGACGCAGCGACGCGCTGTTCTGGCACATGCTCCCATACCTGACCTGATCTGACCCAACACTTAAGATTGGGCAAAAGAGGATAGGAAGTTTATCTAACCCCCCCCCCCCGCACGCCCCCCAAAAAACAATTAATGATAACTTCTTTCCTTGAATACTTCGAAATTTTTTAAAACGTCAAACTTTTTCATCATAATATTTTGTTCTGAAAAATAAAAAAACACCAAATTCTGCCAAGCCAACGTTGATGACATTATCTGATGGCATTGTAATGTTCCCCAGGAAACCGCAGTGTTATGGAATAGCTGAATTGAATTACTTCAAATTACCTCCCACGGTTGTACTCCACAACCTCGGGGCCTGCAAAGTGTTGTTTTCAAAGCTCTTTTTTCTCCCATTTCATTGGGTTTTCTGCTACCCACGCAATCCACTTCAATACTCAAGGGCACATTGTAATTGCTGTACAAGCTTGTCTGTTACGCCAACAATCCCATCTTTATTGAGGAAAGGAACATAATCGCTAAACCATCAGAGAAGTAAAAATGTGATTGAGATGTGTTTGAGAACAGTGTTGTAGCCATCACAACCAGGTACAGGCTGAAGATGAAAGACTTATCCACTCACCGCTGTCCCCATAAAACGACTTCTTGTTCATTCATTTTGGGCCACACATGATGGACCTGGAATCGGAATTACGGGATGGGATCAGCCTGAAGACATGTACTGTTCCCAAAGGATCGTCGCTGTGAGTCCTGTAAATTAAGACAGGAATTGATCATCCGTTCGAGGTGCCAGCAATATTTCCCCAACTCTTCATGGAAAGAAACCGTGGGATCTTTAACATCCACCAACTGATGTTGGCAGTCGCAGGCCTGACACCCTGTTTAACGTCCATCTGAGGGACGGCACACTCTAACGGCCGACCTACGAAACATCAATCCATCAATTAATAGTTGGTTTGGAAATTTTAAAAAACAATACTAGTTGGTTCACCACTGAGCTCTTTGCTCATGACTCTACCCTCTGCTGTAGCATACATCATCCCTCTGATTGGCAGGCAGCAGCCTCTTCACTCTCGGCAGATCTGGATAAAATCACAAGTTCGTCAAACACTTGGAACGTGTCTTTCAATCCTGACAAATCTCACACTCTCACTATGTCTCTCCAAAAGCACCGTCTACTTTCTCAATAATCCCCGTGAAGAAGTCCTTTTAGTCAAACCTTTGAGCCTCACCCTCATGCATGATCTCTCTTAGGCAAGCCACATCTCCAAGTTGGCCTCCAAAGCCAGTCGCTGACTGGGCCTCCTACGTGGTGCAAAGTCCTTCCTTGGCACACCTGAACTTCGAACCACTTACAAAGTTGTCATCTGCAGACTGATGGAGTACTGGTCTTCCCTAACACCTTGCTCAGCTTCACGCTGTGGAAACCAAGGCATTTAGGATCATTGGTATCTCCCGTGATGAAGATGAGTCTTTGAGTCTCTCACTCTTTCACCGCAGGCAGGTTGGTAGTCTTCCTATCTTCTACAGTCTCCTCTCTGGCCTTACCCCCCCCTTGCTCTGTCTGTGATCTGTCCCCCCTATATTTCCTCAGGGTGCTCAAGGTCCACCAAAAACCCCTTCTCGTGAGACTACTAAAATCAACAATCACCGCTCACCTTCACCTTTTCATTCCTCTGTTTTCCTGCCTCTGGAACAAACTCCCACACTCTTCAATCCCTCTCCTCCCTCCATGTCTTCAAAACAGCTGTTCACCACCATCTCTTATCTTCCCCCATTGAAAACCTTAATCATTTTTTTATGCCTGTTAATCCACTCCAAACCCACCACCTTCAAATTACTTGTTTTACTTCTTGAAAGTCCCTGTAGCGTCCATCTTGTTTACCCCATGTACACCCACCCCATCCCTCTCCCTTCCACAGATCTTCTGTAATTTCTGTTCCCCACTATCTTGTGCTTCCCTCTCCCACCCTCCTGTCTCCTGCCTTGTTATATGTTCTGTGTGTTTGCTCTTTCACAATTCAAGATAATGTCTGCAGGAAAGATGCGTCGTCATCAAAGCCCCCTACCATGAAATATCTCACAAGTTCATGAGTTGTTCTCATTGCAATGGATGACCGATATACCTTCATTCATTTTGACCCCCTCCTCGTCTCGACCAGTGCTGTGGCCCTGCAGAGCTTCATAAAACAGCGTCCCTTTTCAATGGAGGATCAGGCCAGCTCATTGTTGTTGAAGACATGAGCATTTTCACATTTTGTTCTCACGTTGCCATAAACAAGCGTTTTTATACATATTAAAAAAACTCTCCATATGTCATTACTGTTGCCAGGTGTTGATGATAATTAACAGGCTGGATAACTAGCTCCCAGGGTGTAATTTCCTTTAATTATGGCTTGTGGCTTACAGCCAGAATGATACAAAATTGGTGGGGTTTTTTTGCTTCTGCGTTTGAGCTCTGCATTAGTCAACGTACTCGAGCTTTTGAATGGACCTCCAAGCTCGTTGTGTCGGCCACATTCTTTTGAGGATGTAAATATCGAAGAGTAATATTTACATAGGATACGCAGAGTGGACAGTAACTTCAGAACAAGAGGTGCGAGGTATGTTCCATGGGAGGTGCAACCCACATTTACGTTCATAAAACATTTGATGCTCTGATAAATGATGATGTTTGGTATATATCCATGTACTCGTGTGAACAGTCATTGTAACGGGTCATCTATTTATTATATTACCTCCTCCAAAAAAGGTGGATGGATGTTATGTTTTCACTCCTGTCTAGTTGTCTGTCTGTGAGCATGACATCCCAAGAAGTTATGCACGGATTCCTACAAAACTTGGTGGACAGGTTGGGTGTCTGACAAGGAAGAATTGATATATTATGTTATGACAGAGTTATGACAAAACTTGGTGGATGAGTTGGTTACATGACACGAACAACACAATTCGATTTTGGTTCTTGTCTGGATCCAGGATTCGGCCTATCAGTGGGATACAAAACATGAAGTGTTCAGCATTGTTGAGGTATGCGCTCTATCGAGGGTCTTTCTGGTTATTTTTGTGAATTTAGGAAATTATGACATCTACCCCTCCCCCCCCCTCCTAACCATCTTTAATTCATCAACACATGGCTTACTTTACTCTTATTTCTCATCTCCCATTACCTATCGACCCACTTCTCTCACACTTCCAAGCATTTGTTCCCTTTTTTATTTAATCAAATTACACCCCCTCTGCACCCTCGTGCTTAAATCATAAGAGAATGGTGTCATGAGCTCAGGGGCTATCGACCAGTCTGAGCGGTCCAGATGGCCACCTCGGTGTGACCGAGTGGTTTGGACCTGTTGTACAAAAAAAAAAAGTTCATGACATATTCTCATCATTCTGGAAAGTTAAACAAAATTCCCTTCTTAACATTCAAACTTGTAGCAAAATATAATCGGTTCAAATTGATGAGCCAACTCAGTTTACAACAGCATTTCAATCGCATGAATCTTATCTTGTCTATGGACATGTCGTTACAATCAGCTTTGTACAAATCAAATAATACATGATGTAACTCCGATGTCAGTAAAACCCTTTAACCTATTGTGTTGCACAGATACAAAAACACTTACGTGGAAACATAAAGGGGGAAAATGAGAAGGGGGAAATTCACGAAGGGCTTAAGATGCCAAGATTGAGTGGAACATCATTTGTAATTGACTCCTTGGATGGTTAAAACGAAAAGGTCACTTTCGTACTTCTTCCGACAGGATGGTCACCGTGATGCTGCCAACGCAGTTGATCAAAACCAAAGTTATAAACCAATGTGCAGTGCCAGTCTTCCAATATAGCTGTGTAATTATAAACTGGCCACAATTGGTGATCAACAATCTAGACACCAAAACAAGGAAACTTCTAACTTTTCACAAGATATTCCACAAAAGACAATGCAAAGACCGAGGTTGTAGTTCCGGAGACGAGAGGGAGGATGTGATTTTATGGAACTTAACCAAGTGCACAGAACATCGTGTGTCGGACTAGCGGAGTATGTGAAAAGCTCAACAGACTATTGGATGAGATTTGTTACAAGAGCATGGAAACAACAAACCAGAAAAGGGATCCTCAATCAATTTAGCAACAAACTTCCAAAAACAGGTGAAAATGATGGATACTGCACAGGAAAATGAAAGAGAAACAAACACAGCCCGAATGATTGCAACGAAAAAAGAAGAAAATTAAAAAAAATAAATATAAGCAGATGTACTCTGACAAATGGGAGAATGAAAAAAAGAGCAGGAAGATTTAGAAAAGAGCTTGAAAATGTAGGGATTAACAAGGAAGGTTCATTGGAATGGCGAATAAGAGGTCAAATAGTTGGGATGGAGAAAGAGTCATCATTAATGCCCAACACCAAGGACAATAAACTAATGCCTTTACAAAAATAGCGGGATTGAGTCAATTGGTCAAATGCAGGTTTTGTGGGGAAGAAACAGGAAGTACCAGTAACCTCCTTTCAGGATGTAAAAAAACTCATGTCGGAACAGCTGTACACAGAAAGACATGACAGTGTCTGCAGAGTAATCCACTGGTACATCTGTAAACATTTCAACATCCCGGTCCCAGAACAATCATGGAAACACAAACCAGAGCCGATCCTTGAAAATTAACATAAAATGCTCATGCATGACAAGATGATCCCATCAAGTGTGGACATTGCAAACGGAGCACTTCGTCCGGACATAGTGCTCAAACACAAAATGCAAAAGTCAGCATTGTTGATCGAGGTTTCAGTTCCCACTGACTTGTACCACTGACACTGACAAGCTGAAATTGTACCAGTGATAGTTGGAACAACAGGAATGATAAAGAAAACCTTTACTGAGTAGAACCCTGACTGAGTAAAATTATTCCGGGGAACATCACTACAAACGAGCTGCAAGTGGAGGCTGTCAGAGGTTCAATGAAGATTTTGAAAAGAGCCCTTGGAATGAAGATTTGAGAACGAAGCTTCACAGTTTGGATCATGAATCATGATCCTTTACTAAATAGGAGCTGAAGATTTTGAGTTCTGGGAGAAATTCCTCCCACCTCCTGAAACCGCAAAGGGAGATGACAACCAACGGAAAAACATTGAAAACTTGAATGACACTCGGTAGAGTGTATACCTCCACCAGGCTGAAGAATTCATGTTTTTTTTTAATCCCATTGACAGGCCCGATCAGCATCCAGACCTGAACTGAAATCTGATCAACTTGTTCTTGTCACCTAACCAACTCATCCACCAAGTTTGGTCACAGCCTGTGCGCATCTTTTTGAAATATCATGTACGAGGTGTGTTCAAAAAGTATCCGACCTTGGAGCTCCTTGTGAGCCAACGGTCATCCATTTCTTTTGCCCAACTGTGTCTGCAGACGTCCTCATGCAGTTGGGTGCCTTTTGTTTTTTTTTCAGGAGTTGGTGGCAGGATTTTCACTCCAGCCACTGTAAAACCCTCAAACGGGTGAAGGGATTTGGGCAAAGCCTTCGGGACCCTCACTGTTTGATTATAATGGGACAAACACTGGGTAACCTTTCCGGGTTGGATTGCGGTTGAGTGTGTCGGAGTGGTGCTGAGGTGTCGCCCACCAGACAGCGGTCTCCTTGGGTTAACCTGAGACGGTCTCTTCAGGAGAGTGCCTGGAATGTCTTATCCAAAGAGAGGATGATCACCTGTCTCTGTTATCATCTGAGCTCAAGCGTTTGAACATCGGTATTGCAGCTCTCTCTGAGGTTCAAAGACCGGATAGTGGCGAGATAACGGTCGGTGGTTACACCTATTATTGCTCTGGTTGCTCTGATGGTTACCATGCCCAGGGAGTTGCTGTAGCTGTGTCC
Source organism: Eptatretus burgeri (assembly GCF_056783735.1). Lineage (NCBI taxonomy): Eukaryota > Metazoa > Chordata > Myxini > Myxiniformes > Myxinidae > Eptatretus > Eptatretus burgeri. Next base: position 29,252,079 of record NC_140964.1, read on the forward strand.
AATAAGCTGATTCCAATGATAATTAAGGTAATACCAGTTTCTGTATCTGCTCCGACTGAGGCAAGTGATCTCACCGTGAAAGACGCATTCTCTGCCACGCCCGAGTCTGTGGTTCATCAGTGCCCCAGGCGAGATACTCTTCTCATCTTGGGGGATTTCAATGCATCGAATGGAACTGATAGGGATGGTGATGAGACATGTGTTAGCCCCATGGGTCTGGAACTGTGAACCAGAACAGCACTAAGTTCCTTGACTTTTCAAGAAGTCATGGACTTAGGGTGGCTGGTTCATGGTTTCAGCACCCACAGGCTCAATGCTGGACTTGGTGTTCCAGCACTGGCGGTGTGGCAAATGAGATTGACCATGTGCTCGTTGATGGTCGCTGGAGGATGATCCAGAACTGCAGGGTCTACCAGGGTGCTCAGTTCCTCAATACCGACCACAGACTTGTTGTAGCAACTCTGAAGTTGCAGCTTAAATCCGGGAGCATGGTACCATCCCAGCCTAGGCTGGATGTTGGCAAGCTCAAGGATGAGAGGGTAGCTGAGGAGTTTGTGAACAGGCTGAGTGGAGATTTGGGGGGTCTGATTGCTTTGGGGAATCCTGAAGAGTTGTTAAGTGCCTTGAAGACCACAATCCTTGATTTTGCTGGTGGATGTCTTGGAACTCACTGCTGAATGAAGAACTATTTTCTCTCTCAAATGACCCTGGATACCATTGATCAGAGCCAAAGTGCCAGGCTTAATGGCAGAGCTGAGCTGTTCATGGAGTTGTGGCGTAAAACTGCATGTGCGCTGAGGGTGGACAAGGAGGCCTATGTGAGAGGAATCTGTGAGGGGGCAGAACATCACCCGTGGTCAAGTGATTCTCGTCCTGCTCACAGGGGAATTCACGCATTGCGTTCCTCCAAGCCCATCTCTCGGTGTGTTGCAGTTAGAGCGGAGGGTGGTCGCTTTATGACAGAGGAGACCGACGTGAGGGCCCACTGGGTACTTTGAGCGGCTGTACCAGGCTGATTATGTTTGAAAGACTACAATATCTACAGTCCTCAAATGCAACCTCGTGGTTGCAGCTGTTGAGTTGGATGTCAGGGGTGTTACTATCCCTATTGTCGACCCTGCAATCAACTGTGATCCACATTCATTTGTGGAAAAACAGGCTGCGGTGAACCAGTTTAAATGGGATAGAACTCTTTGGATCTGTGGCATCCATGCTGAACTTCTCAAGGCTGGTGGAAATGCTGCACCCGTGTCGTTGCATGCAGTTTGTGCTCTGCCTGGAACACAGACATCATCCCAACTGACTGGAAGAGGGGCCTTGTTGTCCCTCTCTGGAAAGGGAAGGGTGATCGCCAAGACTGCAACAACTACCGAGGGGTGACGCTGCTCTCAGTGCCGGGCAAGGTCTTTGCTCGGATAATTCTCGATAGGGTTCGCCACCATCTGCTTGAGCACCAGCGTCCAGAGCAGTCACGCTTTACACCAAAGAGGTCAACGATTGACCGTATCCTTGCCCTTCGTGTCCTCACCGAACGCAGACGAGAGTTTCGGCAGGGGCTGCTTGCAGCCTATGTTGATCTCTGTAAAGCGTTCGATTCAGTGAATCGGGATGTCCTCTGGAGGATTCTTGGTCTTCGTGGGGTGCCACCAAAACTGGTCGATCTGATGTCTGAACTCTACTCTGGTACTGAGAGTGCTGTGAAATGTGATGGTACCATCTCTGACTTATTTCCAGTTGTTACTGGGGTTCGTAAGGGGTGTGTACTGGCCCCCACACTTTTCAGCACTTGTATGGACTGGATTCAGTCCATACAAGTGCAGCAGGTTGATCGGCATCTCAAGGAGATGGGGATGGGTCAGACATCGCCCTGGAGGATGACCAGACGGAGGCACCTGGTTTCGGGTTTTACTGCCGGTGTAAAATGGATGCAGCGACATGCTGCTCCGGCGCATGCTTCCATACCTCACCTGACCTGACCTTACCTTACCTGACCTGACCTGATAGTCGGGGCAAATGCAGTGATAAAGTGGAACTTTAATGATATTTTGAAAGTGATACCAGATGTTACAAAAACAAACTACAAATGGAGGTGTTTTCAGTTCAGTTACACAATCCTCACTTACCTCACATACGACCTAGGTCCACAGGCAATGGCCCTTTCAGGTCCGCAAGTGCTGCTCTCTTAACAGCTTTGTTTGGTAAGGACCATCTGTGTCCCAGCAGTGAAGTTTAAAAGTCTCAGCGTGGAGGTGTTGTGGCACCGGGCCTCTCCCCCACTCAGTCTCCAAAAGCGTTCACCTCCATATGGAAAAACCGCCCCTTTTGGTGGCACCGGGCCTTCCAAACCTGCTTGTGAGCCTCTGGTGGTGCACCCTCCAGCAGTTCCTCCTCTCGTCCCTGTGGCGGCCCCAAAAAACACTGTTGCCTTTGATATGCAACCACCCTGTTTGCCTCGAGGTCTTCTCAAACCCCGAGGTCTGGTTTTGTGTCTGGTCAAACCCCGAGGTTTGAGTGTTTGCCCCGAGGTCTTCTCTTCTCAAAGTTTCAAATGGAGCACCTCACCATCATTGGAGTATTTAAATTGTATCGGATGTGGCAATAAATGGGAATTGTTGCTCCCAGCTTGCCGGCTCAATGACAGAAGACACCATTTGTATTTTTGCCACCAGCATTACGACCTCTTAATTCTCGTCCTGTGCGGGAACGGGAAACTTGTTTAATTCATTCCACGTTACAACGGACTTCGTCCACAAATTACGTCTGCAATCACTTGCTGAAACGGGTAATTAAACATGTACAAAGCGGAAAATAGGACAAAATACAAAACGAGGACATCGAGTCTGTCACAACGACTCGATCTCTGAAATAATGTCAACAACAACAAAAAGGCATACTCCATGATGCAACACACCGCCGAGGTCATGGCACTGGATGGCTGGACCCGAACACAATAAACAAGTTAAAACGGCGGGATCAGGTACATAGAGATTCTCAATTCATGAATGATCGATCAATCCAACTCGATATAGTGAACAACAGCATGCTCCACGATGCAGCACCACGACAAAAGTTAATGTGCATCTGAGGAATCGAAACCCTGATGTGAAAACTCAATTGTGAAAGTATTTCTCTCCCCCCCCCCCCGCCCACCAAAAAGGTTTTGAGAAAGGAAAGATTTCCCACATTCGGAATAATATAAAATAAATATATAAATCACGGGAGCGAGCGCGGGGGGGGCGGGGCTTGCGGGGCTTGTAGTGCGCGGGGGGCGGGGTTTGCGGGGCTTGCAGTGCGCGGGGGCGGGGCTTACAGTGCGCGGGGGGCGGGGCTTGCAGTGCGCATGCGCGTCATGCGGCACATGGCGCCGCCTTTGTTGTTAATGTAAGTTTGACGCTCTGGACGTGCTGTACGAGTCCGTGCCTGCGTTGTCCATGGTTCGCCGTGCATTCCGTGCCCCCCCTTCTCTGGGCTCCGTGCGTTGCAGGCCTTCTCCCCGAAGCTCAGCCGGAAGATCGTGCTTGGATCGCCGTAAGTTTCGCGGGAATCCGTAAAGGCGGGAGAAGTGTTGTGCTTGTGGCGCCGTTTGACTTGGGGTTTTACTTTCTGCGCTGATTTGTTTGAAGAACGTCACGTGACGTTCCTTTTGTTACCGTTTACATGACAAATCCCGTTTGATCTGCTCGGATTTCCTCCGCGGAGATCGGTACGTCACTCGTATATGATCAATGTATGGAAGTGCTGCAGGTTTATGTGATCAGAAACTTTGGGTGGGGGAGGGGGGTAACGTCAAGGGGGGCGGGGGTAACGGAGGGGGCGGGGTGTATCGTGGGGGGTGATAACGTCAAGAGGGGTGTAACGTGGGAGGGGTAACGTCAAGGGGGGCGGGGGTAACGTTGGGAGGGGTAACGTCAAGGGGGCGGGGGTAACGTTGGGGGGGTAACGTCAAGTGTGGACGTGAAAGTAGCTAGTTTGGAGGGAAAACGTTATCATTACCGACTAATATGTATTTTAAAATTAAGGTGTGTGTGTGTGTGTGTGTGTGTGTGTGTGTGTGTGTGTGTGTGTGTGTGTGTGTGTGTGTGTGTGTGTGTGTGTGTGTGTGTGTGTGTGTGTGTGTGTGTGTGTGTGTGTGTTATTGAATCGAGTTGAAGTGTCATTCATTTAGCTTAAGATGCCAAGATTGAGTGGAACATCGTTTGTAATGAACTCCTTCGATGGTTAAAACGAAAAGGTCACTTCGTAGCTCTTCGGACAGGATGGTCACCACGAAGCTGCCAACACAGTTGATCATTTTACCTCTGGGTTGTGGTGGAAGACGTCTACGTGCGAAGGAGGAAGGAAGGAAACAATTGGCTGTATTGTATTGTATTGTATTGTATTGCATGGCTCTGAAGGCACTCTCACTAGACGTTTGCTTTTCCTGGTTTCCAGTCATTTGTCAGTCTTCATATCTCCCTTGTGGATTAGATTTTTTTTGTTTGTTGACATAGTCGAGGCTCATGGAAAAACGAGTTGACTCTTAACACAGTGGGAGTTGACAGTGGGAGGGGGAGTGGAGTTTGGGAGTGCAACATGTAGAAAAGGTGCCGGAATGAACAGATCTGAGGAGGTGAGAGGAGGGTAACTTGAGTACTGTTTTTCCTGACCTCCAATGAACCCTGACTTTTCCCTTTATTTATTTACTAAGGGGGGTGAGGGTTGGGCGCTGGCCGGGCGTCTCAGCTTTTCCCGGCGGTGGTTTCGGGATGTTTTGGACATTGAAACGCGATGGTGTTATTGGCCTCACAGTGGTTACCCTTTTGCCTGCGGGACACCGGCACCGCCTGGCCCCACAACTCGATATACACTTTATAGCGGCCTCAAAATGTCTTTCGAGGCCAACATATGGAAACATAAAAACTTGCCCAGGTTCTGAAGTACCTCCACCAAAAAGTTGGGGTATCTCGGTGCTCTGGTTCGGCCGTGGAAGAATAACGTACAAACACTTGAAATTATTTGCAAGATTTGTTTTCATAATAACGGGTAGCACTATCTATCTTTAGACTTGGGGTAGCATCCCTGAGCTGGAGATTTCTTTATTTATTATAATCCCCCCCCCCACCCCCAAACCATCCCCACAAGGCAATGTCTTGACCAAATATCCTGTGAAGCTGTGCAGGTTTTGCTCCACAATTCAAAATAACAATTTTCCCTGAAATGATGGCAATAACCGCAAGTGGTTTATTTAAGGAGCATGCCATCGTTGCCTCCTATTCTGGATCCGTGTGAATTGATGTCCCCATTTGTGTTCCTCGGAGCCGGTATTAACAATGGTGTCACCAATTTAATTTGCACATTTGTGTAATTGTCTTCCTCATTTGAATGCGTGGGATTCCTACCATGGGATTAGCGCCCTTGTCTTCCACCGAGAAGACCTCGTGATTTCAATGTGCACCTTTTGTCCTACCTTTCTCGTTTTGTTTGCTGAGCTTATTTGGGCGTTTCATCTCCTCTTGCATCATTCGTGCTCCATGTTGTTTCGCCGTGAGCGAGTGCAGTTTGAATCATCCGTGAGTGCCTTTTGAACACGCTCGCTTGTGCTGCCAAACTGTTCAAAGCCATCACTGCTTTGAAGTCCGATATACTTTGTGCTGGGTTTTGGAAAAGAGCATTTTGTGGTTGAAGTTTATGGATTGCGAGTGAACGTTCACCGACTTTCTGGTGCACTGCACCATTAAAAGCTGTGGACGGCCTGCTTTCAGGTCATTGAGTATCTTAAGAAGAGCCATTCTAATGGCACACTCTTGAGTAACATGGCAACCCCAAATGTAATTAACATTTTATTTATTTAATTATTTATTTTTCTGGTTGATAAATTTATCCTCGGTGTCTGCTTTGATGTTCCCAGATAAAAGAACCGCTACTACTTTGGCGTTCCAAATTCATTGCACCTCGTGTTGTCAGCCAGAAGACGTTTTTGAACAAAGACTTTCATGAATTGGCCGGTCAGTCCTGACATTCAATTTAAGGTGACAGGAATTTGTAATTTGTTCATGATCCTGGTGATTGCGTGCTTGCTCTTCACAAAATACAGTGGGATCTTTAACATCCACAAATGAATGTAGCAGAATGGATGCCCAGTTTAATGTCCATCCGAGGGAGGGCACACACATTGATTCCTCTCCTTGATTTGCGAAACATTTGGAAAACACTTTATAGCTGCGTCGGGATTCAAACCCGGTCTAGATAGGTGCACACGCATCTAAACTGTCCTGTGAGCTGCTATATAAAGAAAGATGGTGTCATTAATATTGTTAGGGTCAGGTATGGGAGCATATGCCAGAACAGCGCGTCGCTGCATCCACTTTCCACCGGTACTCCAGGGGCCTCCGTCTGGCCATCCGCGAGACAGATGCCAGGCCCATCCCCATCTCCTTGAGATGCCGGTCAACCTGCTGCAACTCCGAGGCACGTGGTCGGCCCACTGGCCTCCCCCACTCACGAGACTCCCTCGCTGAGAGAATCTTGTGAGCAGGATCAGCGTCAGGAAAACGAGCCACATGTCCATACAGCCGCAACTGACTCTCACGGACCATGCAGGTAACAAATCTCATCCGAGTCTCTCTCAGCAACCGCTCGTTGGACACAAAATCCGACCAGCGATAGCTGAGGATTCTCCGAAGAGACCTGGTACCAAAGGAATTAAGGCTCCGTCTCAGATCCTTGGTCAGAGTCCAAGTCTCGCATCCATAGAGCAAGACTGGAAACACCAAGGACCTGAAGACTCGGAATTTCGTCCTCCTGCACAGGTACCGGCAACGCCACACCCCATGATCCAGTGAATTCATGGCTCCCCAGGCCCGACCCAGACGTCTATTAAATTCTGACTCACAGCCTGCAGAAACATGAATATCACTGCCAAGGTAAGTGAATCTCTCCACGACCTCAACATCCTCACCACAAACAGACACAGACAGGACAGCAGCATCCAAGATGTCATTGAAAGTCTGGATCTTAGTTTTGATGCAGGAAACCCATAATCCCAGTGGCTCCGACTCCTCATTCAGCACCTCGAGGGATCCCCAAAAGGATATCCAAAGTGTCCGCAAAGATGACTGCATCATCTGCGAAATCAAGGTCGAAATCAGGCTGCCAAAGACTCGAAAAAGGTATGAGCTGCTTCCTTGCTTGATGTTCAGCATTTAAAAGGATTGAGTACAGACAACCAATGCTGGGAAGTATTGTTGCGGAGCCGCGCGTCGGCCGCGAGCACGACCGCCAGATGGAGCAGTAGAGTCGGTTCGACCGATCGCCCGGAATTTAGATCATACTTCTTCGGAAAAGTACGGGTCCCTTGTTGGACCGAAGTTCGCCAATAGACAGACCACGCGGGGTAGGGTCGATTGCCAATTTCAATTTACCTAAATACCCACGTGGTCCAAACTACCGGGGAAATTCACCCTCGCCGGCACCCGTACGGAACGAGTCGCTAAGCGTACTCGAACCGTGTGTGATCCGAGCGGTTTAGTCGCCGAGATCCGTCGGTCCCAAATATCCCGTTACAAAGGCAACAGCCTTGTTAATTTTCCAACACGCAGCACGCTAAGTCAATGGAGGAAAAGACACGAACGAGCTGAAACATTTCTCAAATGGGGATGTTTATCTACAGTAAACGAGGAACGAGAGAAGCACGCAAGAGCAGAGTTAAACCGATTATTAAAGGCACGTATATACAGCACGGCACTTATACAATTTACTACTTATCTGACTGGCGCCACGAACACACACGCGCACACATCCAAAGAATCGGACCAAATGGTCTTTATTGAGGCCTATCTCGGACCTGTCCGCCTCGTGCGGTCTTCAAGGACCAGGTCCTCGGGGCAGGACTGGACCCCCAGCACGATCCAGATGATCCAGGCGAACGAAGTCGGCAGGGCGAAAGCTGGCGGTAGAAGACCCTCCGTGGCACCAACCACTCCGTGCGCAGACGCTTTCAGAACTCAATCACCCTGCGCACAGATGTCCACTTCTTGCCAGAATGCTCAGAACCTGTGCATGCACTTCTTGCCAGGACCAGAACAACAATGAATGCACAGACCGTGCCTACAATTATACCCCCCTCTTCAGAGGGGGGGGGCTCCTTGTGACCCTCCCTCTCTCACTGGCTGGTTTTGGCGCGCAAAATCACTCTTCGTCTCTCTCACTGGCCAAAACGGGCGGCAAGCTCCTTGATTGGCCCGGGGGCGTGGTGACGTCACGCGGAGCCCTTTCCTCCTGTCGCAGGATCTGATTGGCCGGGCGACTGTCACCCCACTCGTTGCACGCCGATTGGTCGAGGGCCGCCGCGCGGCTCCTCCTTGAACTCCGCCCACCATGACGTCGGCCAGAGCGAGGTGAAGGTGAGGGTGATGCGGTGTCGTCGGCGTTGATGTTGGTGAAAAAATAAACGAAAAGAAAACCTGACTATTAAAATAACTCCACAGCACAGGAACATTAAATTACCCATTAGACCAGGGACGGGACCCTAACTGGCAACACGTACTTACCGATATAACTGATCTATAAGACCTGCATGTTGTGTGCTCATGGCTTCCAGATTCGCAACAGTATAACCCTTGTCAAGAAACTGTTTTGGCAGTACCGACGCTCTGTAACGATTTGTATATGTACAATATATATATATATATATATATATATATATATATATATATATATATATATATATATATATATATATATATATATATATATATATATGCTGTATTTGGTAATCGACGAGGTGAACAACACAATTGTTGCCAAAAAGAAAGTTTGGCTTAACATTCAACAGAACTCATCATTTAATCATTTTTGAGAATCCCTTCCGTGAATTTTGAACAGATGGTCAACGAGAGGTTGTGGCTGATGTTTTTTTATTGGTCATTTCATTGGTTCAATGGATGTCAGTGTGATTGGCAGTTGTGATTAAGTTGTCCAGGATGTGGACACCACAAAGTGCATCGTAAATGTACGCACAGACCGAGTGTCCTACTATTTGTTCAGAAAAGCCCTTTTGTATACAAATGTTTGCACATCCATGATTGTTTGTCGGGATTGGGTCACTTGGCTTTCGCTAAGGTCATGATATGGAATACGCATCATTGTCATCATGGCACATTACTGGCAGTGTGAAATCCTCGTTATGTCCTCTGTCATCCATATTTCTTCCCATTTCAAATGCTGACCTCGTATTGCTTGCTTTGATAGGGGTCATATATTTGCAATGCTTCATATGCCATCTTCATTCTCACTGTGTCGATATGCTGTTCAAGATTGGTAGGTACCATTGGATGCATCCTCTTGAACACCTGTTGTACCATACACAGTAATTTGGTCACTCCTCGTACCGACAGGTGCCTGTATGACCGACAAAATAACATAGCATTACCTACCAAAATATTGTGCTTTGTCGTCTGGAAAGGTGAGCAACACAGAGCTTGTTCCTTGAAAAGTCATAAATTGTATTGCAAGTTGCCATCTGTACTATAAGAGGGGTGTCTGGCACCCTTTTTCTCAGAGATGGCCACATGGATATTTGGCAAACTTTCAGAGGTTCATCAGTGAGTGCCAGGGAGAGTTTTAGACCAAAAAAAAATTTGAAAACTTTTTGGATTTTTAAATATTTTTATTTTTAAATCTCGATAGCACATATGGCTTTGAAGCTGCATGAAAGGTAATCTTAAAAATTTTCCCTGACCCCATTCCTTAGTGTGTGTAGGGAAGTGTTTCAGACCCCCCCTCACTCCCCCCCACAAAAAAGTAGAAAAAAATCCAGTTTGATGTCTTCAAAATGCCAATCAGATTAGAACACCACCAGGTACCCCTTCTGGTACATGATGGATCTTTTGATGAAATTTTACATCAATAACATCACTGATGATGTTTTTTTATGGAAAAAGAAAAATCTTGGTCAAAATGACATTTTGTTTCTTTGATCAGCAAATCCCACTACTTTAGGATATGTATGTATATTTTATAAAGCAGGAGTGTGTGTCTGTCCATGAACTACTCCCTCAGTTTTGGGGCTTGCCCCACCAAACCTTATGTGGAATGTTTTGGGGTCCCAACCAGTGTCCTAAGGTGGGTGGGAGTATTTCATAAATTCCTCAATGCAGTTATGATTTTGAGTCTCGATCCAGATATATTTTCAGAATGACGTTTATTTTCTACTTCACGAGGGTTTGTAACATTGTATTTTGTTATATTAATGGTATCGTATTGATTACCTCCGCCACCGAAGGTGAAGGGGGTTACGTTTCACCCCTCTCTGTCTGTCTGCGCCTGTGTGCAGGATATCTCAAGTTGTGGACGGATCCGGATGAAATTTGGTGGGCAGGTTGTGTGTGTGTGAGACAAGGACGAACTGATTTAGATTTTGGTGAAGATCTGGATCCAGATCCGACTGTAATAATTTTTTTAAGCGATCCTTCACCATTGAGAGATTGGGCCAAAAACGATATCTCGCATGATATTTCAAAAAATGTAATGGGCCCGATATGTTCGATTGTGGCGGAGGTATACGCTCCACTGAGTGCCCTTCTAGTTTGTGATTGGAATGAAGATATGGAGAGATCAGGTTTAAAGCAGAACGAGGAAATTCCACCCATGACATTCGTGGATTTGGAATTTGCAGATTCACCATTGTGACGTTCACCTTGCTTCTGTTGGAGTCAGCTGCAGTAAGTTTAGTTTGTTTTGTTTGTTTATTTATTTAATTATTTCCCGCCCAAGTCCTTTGTGAACCGGGCCTTCCGGACAGTCGATCGAGGCAGTAATTCTGGATTTGGCCTGGCATGATGGAGCTATGTTTCCTGCTCTTTGTGAAAGACACCGTGGACTATTTAACGTCTCCCAACAACCAGTGCTAGGCGTTAGCAAATGGTTTCTCCGGCTTGATGGCACTCGATAATGGATCACCCTGCATGCGCGAAACACCAGGGTGACGGTTCGTAGCTGGGTTCGGGTTGGAACCCTGGTGAGACTGCTCCAAGTCAAATGTGCATACATCAACATTTGGTACAATCTGTTTTTTTTTTTTTTTTTTTTTTTACAGCGAGTTTTGTTTTGAAAAAGATTGATTATCATTGACTCTATTTGGTTCTCGGAAATCAATCGCTGCTTCCCCTCCTTTTGCTAAACCCTGCCAACTGTTACAACTCAAAGATTGAACCATATATAGTGAAGTGAGTGGTTATTCCATATTTGGACACTCAAATGATGGATGGTGTAAAAGTAATGTTTGACTTCAATTTTCAAATGCCCTGCCTGTTGCATGAGGCCCTTTTATTTCTGGTCCTTGTGCACATTATTGTGGTTTGTACATCGTTTGATACCACCTTTTTCAGGATCAAATTACTGTCTACTCCAATATTTGGAGTTTCCTTTTACTCCGATAGCAGATTTGTCTTGCATACGTATCTTTATTGTTTTTATTACCTCCGCCAGCGAAGGTGAAGGAGGTTGTTTTCACCCCCTCTGTGTCTGTTTGTGTGCAGGATATCTCAAAAAGTTATTCATGGATTCCGATAAAACTTGGTTGACAGGTTGGGTGTGTGATAAGGATGAAAAGATTAGATTTTGCTGAAGATTGAGAAAGTATAAAAAAAATTTCAGTGATTCTTCACCTTTGAGAGATGGGGCCAAAAACTATGTTTAGCATTACATCTCAAACAGTTCTGGCCGGATTATGGCAAAACGAGGTGGATGAGTTGGGTCGGTGACGTGAACAAGCCGATTCGATTTTGGTTCAGGTCCGGATCCAGATCCTGCCGAACAGTGGGATACAAAACGTAAACTGTTCAGCCTGGCGGAGGTACGCGTTCTCCCGAGTACCATTCTCGTTCGCTGTTCCGCACTGTTTTTATCTCTTGCCACCAACATGGTATTTAGGACATGCAGGAAATGCATGTTTGTCTTGATTACATTGGAATGCTACAAAAACAAATTCCCTTAAAATTGGGAATACATATATTGGAACTTAAAAAAAAATAAAATATATATATATATTTAATGCTTTTGCTGATAGAATTATTTAATATTTTGAATCTGGGTTCAGGGATTGAAATCGAACTGGGTACAAGTACGTATAATGATGTAATAATGTGGGTGGAGACGTATCTGGTGACATCGTGATGTCGAAGAATGCCCTTCTTGTTTTTCGACGAGGAAAATTTTGGAAAAAAACATGAACCATCTTTGCATTGCACATCAAGAGATGACATGGGATGCAAAATATTGGAATTGTGAAATTCCATTTTAATCCAGTACTGTGTTTCCATGAGCTATGTTGGCTTAGGTATTGTAGAACCAGACTGAGAATATCATGTGAGGTTCACCATTTACCTTTTGAAAGCTGGAGGAATAAAAGTCGATGAAAAGGTTTTGGTTGTCAGCATGGATGCTGGAAATTGACCAACAAGAAGTAAAGGCTTTCCGAGAGCAATTGAGTTGTGCTGAGTGCCAAACTTTCTCAGAGCTTTGTGATATCCTGAGTGTGTGCTGTGACATTGAATGGGATTCAGCATTTCATCAAAACTAGAAGAGCAGTCAGTGGAGCGCGTAACTCCGCCACGTGATGCCTGATCCACGACAACATATCGGACCCAATACATTTTTGAGATATCGTGCAAATATATCGTTTTTGGCCCAATCTCTCAATGGTGAAGAATCACTTTTTAAAAGTTAAATGATTCTCATATCCAGATCCGGATTCAGATCGTCACCAAAATCGAATCAATTCGTCATTACCACGCACACAACTTGTCCACCAAGTTTCATCCGAATCCGGCTACAACTTTTTGAGATATTGTGATATATATGTATGTGTGTGTGTATATATATATATATATATATATATATATATATATATATATATATATATATATATATATATATATATATATATATATATATATATATAGTTTTTGGCCCTTTCTCGAAATGGTGAAGAATCACTGAAAAAAATTCAAGTAGCCAGATCCAGATCTTGCTCAAAATCTAATCAGTTCGTCCTTGTCACACACCCAACCTGTCCACAAAATTTCATCTGGATATGTCCACAAGCTTTTAAGATACCCTTCACACAGACAGGCAGAAAGGGGTGAAAACATAACCTCCCTCACCTTCGGTGGCGGAGGTAAATATTGTTCGCAAGAGTTGGCAATGCAGAGGGACAGGACCAATCCCAAGCACGTGGTTGGTGAAACGTGTCACCATTGTTTTCAATAAACCGAGCCCTAGTTATGCGTGGTCATTAGGTCATCGGTGAACAGAGCTCATTTTGCGTGGTCAAAAATCTCTGCCCAATATCTATTTTTAAGTCGATATGTCAAAAATCAAATGCTCGTAGGTCAAAAGTACAGCAAGAATGACGTCGTTTGGCTGCACAGTATTTTGGTAATATGCTGCGCCATTTTTGTCTTGCTGGCAGTTATGAATAGTCGAGGAGCGTGCAGACTTTACTTGATGGATCGCTAACAGATGTACTTTGGAACCACGTCATCCTTCGGTCTCTCTGCCAATCTTGGCCATCTTGAGATGGCAGCCCTATTTGGTTGCTGTTGCTCATTAATTTGTCAGCAAGTGAAATATTGGTTCGCGGGCGCCAGCAGTGACCACTATTGTCGTTGTGTCTGTCTGTCTGTTTGTGACTCTCTCCAGAGCGTAGCACCGTGACGTTTGATGCGATCTTGATGAAACTTGGACATAAGCTAGATATCATGGTCTGGTTGTGTCTTTTTGTATGAGGGGCGTCCCATGCCCCTTGTAGGCGGAGCCACGCCCACTTGAACTTTTTATTTATTTATTTATTTTTTCTTCTCAATTTCATTTCCATGAAGCTGTGCGTAATGTCCATTAGTACAACATATAAAAAAAATCCGATTTGATTTGGTCAATTTTGATGGAAGAGATAGGTTTTTAAGGTAGGGCTTCCTCAAAAGCTTCCACTAACTCGATTGTACCGATCGTGGCATTGTTCAATAATGGGTACCATTGTCGCCTCCCGGCTGGTTTATATTTACGTTGTTTTTGTTTTATAAACTTCTGTTTCCATCCTTTCAGGTGGTATAACCTTCACCATCGATGAACTTTGTGTCCGCGCATCTTTCTTCTTGTCAACCGAAGGCAATCTCTTGGTTCGTTGCACCATGTTAGCCTATCCTCTGAAATGTGCTGGGTTTTTGGGGTCATTGCTGCTTTGCCAGTGAAGCATGTCTTGTGTTGGAGGATCTTGGCAGAGTTTTATGGGCTGCTGCAGTGATGGGGGTAACTTGTATTGAGTTTATCTATCTTTCTTCACCTCCGTGACCTCTGTACCGCCACACATCCACATCTTTAAGTTAAATTCTGATCTTTGTTGTTTATGGTCGGATCATGTTTTGGAATTTTTTTGCTTTTGCTGGAGTTAAACTAAATCTTTTGGGGAGGGGATTGGGGGGAAGGTATTTGTAAATGACTTTAAAATGTGCACGCAATTTATTTATTTTTTCTGTTTTACGTTTGAATTTTCAGCCTGCATTTTTGGCAAATCGTGTCTGCTGCTTCTGCCACTTTTCGAGTCCATAAATCATCATTACCACCAATATTGTGCCATTAGGGGGTCTTGACAAATACGCTCTTTTTAAACAGCCAATTGCTGTCAGCTCGAGAATTATGGTCTCCTAACTTAAGCACTACCCACAGCCGGTGACATTGACGTAGCATGGCCATGACTCGCACACAACCTCTTCTCTGCTTGTGACGTGCTGTCCCACACAATAACGGGGCCAGAAGTCTCGGCGCCCGTCCCTCCATGGCCGTTGTTGCGACGCATGGCAGCACGGCCGTGTAATTGCCACTGATAAATGGCCTTCGTTACCAGACGGCCGCTTGGTCGAGTGGTCAGAGCTGTTGACGCGTGGAAACGAGGTCCGCTTTCTCTGGGTTTAACCGCGCCACCGGCGCCCTTGGCTCGTGTCTCCGTCTGCTTGCCTGGCTTGCTCGCTTGGCACAGATTTCTGCTACTAATGGTCTGTACTGTCACCAGCTTTAGCCCTTTTTGATGTTTTATTTATTTTATTTTTCTTGTCCAACTAGGGGGTGTTTTCCTGCCCTTGCCAAAAGTGTATTGACCAAATATAGGTTGTTCCCTCTTGTGTTAATAAAATCATATTTTAATGCCGGTGATTCGTGCCTTTACGGAGGTTTGCCGCAGGCACTCGTAAAGGAAGTCTTGCGAGTTCGAATGTGCCTGGCTTTGAGACAGCAAAGTCGCTTGATTGACTTGTTGCCAGATACCATTGGTGTCATGACTACAATATGGAGTTGGTTGTTAATGGTGTAGTTTTTGTGTTGCTCTAAAATATTGTCACAAATTTCCTGCTTTTGCTGACTTGAGCTTTAAAAAATATTTTTGAATCCCCCCTTCCTACACCTCCACCCCCACCACAGTGAAAAGGCCCTCGGGGGAGCATCTATGCAAATAACCATTCTTACATATGGACAAATTAACTGCATGTAATGTTGGGATTTGAACCTGGGATCCTGCATTCATGAAACCAGTGTGACCACCCCTCATTTTCATAAATACCAAGGTGAGCCAATGAAAAACGCCAAAAATTCACAAGGTTTCGGGAAAAGCGATGATAATAGAAAACCAAGATGCCAAGGTCTTGTGAAAAAAGCCAATGAGTGGTCACACCGCACGAAACAAGGGTTCAGATGTGAATTGTAAACGGCCCTTGCAAGTCGAGTGCAGTACTCGCGCACACCTTTTACTTTGGCTGTCAAGATGCTTTGGCTTCTCACGGTTAACAGCTCCAGTTAGATATCTCTTGCCGGCTTTGTGTTGTGGTCGATGCGGTTGGGTCTAGTCAGGATATTTGTAAATATCCGATTGTTACATAGAATTACCGCTTATTCGGTGGTTTCCCAGATTTGTATACTGTGTGCATTGGGGAGGGGGGGTGGTGGTGGATTTTCTTGTCTTCAACCTGCGAGATGATTTGGCTGACGGCCACTCCCCTGTTTTACAATTGAGTCTCCCTCCACTCTCCTCCCTCACCCAACCCTCCCTCACCCAACCCTCCCTCCATTGTTATGCTGGTGACACTGCTAAATAAGAGGTGACAAGCAGTCATCTGCTTGGCCAATTGATGGATGGTTTGCTTCGAGGGCCGATGCATTTGCCATTGTGGGCAGTTGCCGTCTGCTGTGCGGATGATCGGCCTTTTACCGGCCTTATTTATCACGAGGACTTTACCTCTTCTCTCCTTATAGTCCATGTAGCTCTCATAAAATGCATCATTTATCAGATTGCCTTGCTGCCGCTGCACGTTAATGGCAACCCTCGGTTCATCCAGGCTGTTGGCAAACGTGCAATTGCCTTTTTACTTCTCATACCCTGATCGTTTGAGGCTTCGTGTGTGTTTTCACCCCCTCTTGCTTCACTGTTGATCCCGTCCGATTGTGTCGAAGAGGTAGTTGAGCGATTGCGGAGTGTAAAGTGATCGTCGTGATTTATTCCACGGGTGTGCTTTTTATCTTTTATTTTTATTTTAAAACTTTTTTGAGGTTTTATTTATTTGTTTGTTTGTATCGTTATTTATTTTTATTCTCTTGTTTTGCTTTCTGCGTGATTGACAAGTTGCTGTTGCTTCCATTGAACGTTCCCAGAGCGGTCACGTCTCCGGATAGACATTTAATTACGGTTGCAGCAGCGAGGCACGGCCGTGCACAGCCGTCCCGTGAATGCAGATGCCTTCCGTCTGCCAGCCGCCCATGCTCCGTTTTGTCATGTTATCTTGAAGTGTGACTTCTCGTTTGTTCGGACCTGTCCCTTTTCATTCGCTGTCCATGCGCGTGCTGCGTCTGTAATGTTCTTCCAGGAATGGTGATTGGTATCATAACTGTGGGAGCCGGGGAGGTGTTAATTTATCGGGGTCGTTTTATTCGCCTTCTTTCCGATAGTCCGGGTGTGCGTACGCATGTACGTCGTTTACCGACGCGTGCTTGTGTGACCTTGACCCAAAAATACCTGAATGCGGGTGGGGATGTTGGGTCACCCAACTATAATGTCTGATTTGCCCTTCCTCACTCGCCCTCAGATTCTTTCCGCCAATGGCAAATGCAAGACGAACATCGCCATGGTGATGATTCAGCGATTTATGATGACAAGTCGCATTGAAAATTGCACAGGAGATGCTGCCAAACCAATTGTGATTATATTAAGACTTGAGACACAAATTTTGATGGAGTGACCGGGCGTAGTGGCGTGCGCCTGTAATCCGGCTACTCGGAGGCTTGGTTGGAGGATCGCTTGAGGACGGGAGCTCTGCGCTGGGCCACACTATCAGAGGGTGTAAGGCATCCCAGAATCATGGTGAAACCCAATCCTTATCCCTGTGTCGTAAGAGGCGACCATGGTTGCGTCAGGAAGGGCATCCGGAGTAAAACCTGTGCCAAATCAGTATGCGGATCATAACGGATGATCCGCTGTGGCGACCCCTAACGGGAGCAGCCGAAAGACGAACAACAACACAAATTTTGATGGAGTCTCAACAGATGAACACGCACAATATAGGTATTTAACATGGCCCTGGATATGTATGAATGCAGGGGTGGTGAAGAAACGATGTCACCTGTGAATGGGGACAAGCTATGGAGGGAGATGACTGGGATGCAAGATGGAGCATTCCTGTTTGGTGAGGCATAGATGGCACGTGTCCGGCGTTGGCAAGGCAGGAGACTGCGCGTATCCTCTCCTCTCACTGGAGCACAGGTCGGGTGAGCTCGGCCCAGGGCGCTTGGTCCACACTCGGCGGCTGCTCAGGTGATGACCCGTACTGTATGCAGACTTTGGTGCTCCCTCCACTGGTCTGTGTCTGCGTGGCCGTCGCTTTCTACGTCAAACGGCAAAACCGACTTAAAAGCACTAAGATAGTCTTTCGAGGTCAGTACGCCTTCAGGGTGTTGATGGCATTTCTGTGCAAAATGTGTTGATCTCATCCTGATGTTCGTTCTGTGGGCGGCACGCAGCCACGATGATGCCGGCAGCAGAGTGAACGAAGCAATGTTTCATTTCAACCAACAATTCTTTTTATATTTATTTATTTATTTTAGTTTCAAATAATATATCGGGTTTTCGTGCACACGTTAGGTGGTTAGTTATACTTCTCACCGTTTGTGGTGAAGACGTCACATGTAGTTTTGAAAGTGCAACAAAGCAATCGTAGTCAAAAGTGAACGCACAGGAGAGAATTGATTTAAACTCCACAACAGAAGATTGGGGAGTACACCAAGGTACTGTAGTTCTCGGCATACCTGTGTTGTCCACTTGAAATAACGTCCTTTAAAGAAGCACAAATCAACTAGAACAGCACTTTGTGGACTGCACATCTCCGCCAGGCTGAATAGTTTACGTTTTGTATCCCACTGATGGGTTGGATCTGGATCCGGTCCTCAACCAAAATGGAATTGGCTTGTTGGAGTCACCTTGCCAACTCGTCCACTAAGTTTCATCTGAATCCGTCCACAACTTTTTGAGATACATCCTGCCCATAGACATGGGTGACAATGTAACATCCATCGACTTCTGGTGGTGGAGGTAATTAAATAATGAGTTCCTCCTGCTCAAGGAACTTTGATGCAGGAAAAGGTCATTTGGCCCATCAAAGCCCACACCATTATTACCAACCGACGGTTGTTTGTCATTACTCTATCATTGTGAAATGTTGAGCTGAGCAAGGTTCGCAGCACGTGCCATTTTTCAAGTCTTTGGTACGACTTGGTGGGGGGTTCGAACCATCGACCTCCTGACCCAGTGCGGACTTTCCAACCATTATACAATTGAGGCTGGTTGTTTGTTTCACCCTGCTCTCCTACGACTCCTTGGCTGGGTTTTCTTGTATTTGGACCCTCAAATCTTCAGTCTGGTTATCTTCATTCTACCCTCACCAATGTTTCTACTTTGGCTACATCACATTTCTATTCCTTAAATCGCACAGGTTGATAAAACGAGGGACGACTTGCTCTTCAAGGTGGGCCTTCATGTGTCCCCTTTATCTGGCACACGACCTTTGTCTGGCATGTACTCCAATCTTTGTTCCCTATCCACATGTTCTCCACTCCATGGTTGGTGTTCTCTTCGGTTTGCTTCCTTGATGAGGGTGTTTTGTTATTGCCAAAGATTTTTTTCAGTGATTCTTCTCCATTGAGAGGGCCAAAAAGGATGTATGGCATGAAATTTCAAGAATGTATTGGGCCCGATATGTTGTAGTGGATCAGGCATTGCATGGTGCAGGTATGCGCTCTACCGAGTGCCCTTCTAGTCTTTTTTTTTTGCTTACGAAGTCGAGGCTTGTGGAAGATTGAGAACACAGAATGAACCGGACCGTAACATAACGTAAGAATAAGAAGAACATGGTGAAAAGTGGGGGTGGCATGAACACATTAACAGCAGGAGAGAGGGACATGTGAAGGAAGCATTTGAGAACAAGGGTAAGGGGTGATGAGTAGAATGAGCTGGATATGGATACAAGCTCAAACGCTGCAATAAAAGGAGGGTCGAACCAGGGTTGAAATGGAAACTGAGAGGGGACAAACGATAATGAGCGAGGTGTGCCTTTTTGGGGGGAGGCGGAGGAGGTTGGAAATGGGGAGGCATTACCGGCCAAGGCAAAAGCACAAGATCAAAATATCCAAACGTGCCCGAGAAAGACGCGGCAATGAGCGCACAATACGAAAAACAATTGATGCAAACTCTGGACGGCAATCCTACAGCAGCAGACAAATCCGGAACGGTTTACTTTGCTTGGGAAGCAGGTCACCCGGAGCAGAGAAATGAGAAACTGCCACCGCGGGATAACCCTTCCTGCGATAAGTTTCTCTCAAGACTCGTCACCCCATCCCAGAAGAGCCCATCGAAATTGCCAATTTGACAGCACAAGAGGGCTGCAGAGATAAGGGCGAGTATTGTCAACAGTACGTCGCCTGCCTCTGCTTATTGTTAGCCAGGCAGCTGGAGTGTCGCTCGCCTTTGGTCAGCAAGAACAAAATCCCATCGCCTTTGTGCCAGCGCTTAAGGTGGACGGGGTTGTTTTGCCTGTGTGCCGCCTTTAGGAACTCTGATTTGTTTGTGATTGCTGTGAATGGTCCTTTATTCGGCGTGTTGGCCGCTTCTTCACCGTGCCGTTTGTGTGCGTTCTCGCAGCCCCGGTAATTCTCGTCTTCCTTTGGCTGCTCGTTTTCAGCTCTGTTGTGTCCTGCATTGGAAAATTTATTTTTGATACTTGGTGATTTTGCTTGAATCTCGGACTGATGTTGCTGGTGTTCCTGGTGTAGTTGTGCAGGTTATCTTTTGAATGTTTCTCCTGGTAGATTCCGATTGGATTTATTTTTCCTTTTTAATTTTTTTTTCCTCTGAAAGACTACTTTTGTGGTCAGATGCAGCTCTTTACTGTCTTCAATGTGCATTGTTACCCAATGTCCAATTTGGGGGAATTTTTGACCACTCACATGCAACAAAACACTTTTTAACCTCCGCCATCTTCGAAGATGGATGGAGGTTACTGTTTTCACCCCTTTCTGTTTGTTTGTTTGTGAACAGAATTACGGAAAAACTCCTCGACGGATTTCGACGAAACTTGGTGGGGGGGGGGGTTAGGTTTGGTCCAAGGATCATGCCATTAAATTTTGGACTTGGTTCCCCCCCACCCCCAAAAAAAAATTGTTAGAGAAATTTTTTTTTTTGCATTTCTACATGTTTTAAGTGATTTCCAACCCCCCCAAAAAATTTTTTTTTACCCCCCCCCCAAAAAAATTTGCATTTTTTTTTTTTTTGCATTTCTACATGTTTTAAGTGATTTCCAACCCCCAAAAAAATTGTTACCCCCCCCCCAAAAAAATAGAGAATTTTTTTATTGCATTTCTACATGTTTTAAGTGATTTCCAACCCCCCAAAAAATTGTTACTCCCCCAAAAAAAATTGTTAGAGAAAAATATTTTTTTTGCATTTCTACATATTTTAAGTGATTTCCACCCCCCCCCCCCAAAAAAAAATTGTTTGAGAAAAAATTTTTTTTTTTTTGCATTTCTACATGTTTTAAGTGATTTCCAACCCCCCCCAAAAAAGAAATTGTTAGAGAAAAAAAATTTTTGCAACTTTTTTTTCAACAAAATTTTGATTTTATTTATTTATTTATTTATTTTGCATTTTTACATGTTTTAAGTGATTTCCAACCCCCTCCCCCCAAAAAAAAATGTTGGAGAAAAGACCTATAACTCTGTCAGCACTGTTGACATATTCAATGAATAAGATATAAGGTTCACTTGAGTGACCCAGCAGTATTGGCGGCGGAGGTTTTGCACTCTCCCGAGTGCTTCCCCTCTAGTTTCATATGTGCGTTGTTCGTACGCTTGGGTTAGAGTGAGAATGTTTCTGGTTTGGGTTTTGTTCTCTCTTTCCCCTCCCCCCAGCTGTTCTCCACTCGGTGTGTTTTAAGTGACTCCGTCTGGATACTCTTTGGAGTTTGTTTGGGTGATGATGTCATTGTGTGTCCAACCCATAAGGGAAATTAAATTAAAGGGTTTATTTATAAATGGGATTTATAGGTGAATTGGGGACAGCATGGGTTGTCCCGGTAAGGGGCCTAAGGTTTCCGGACATGGAATGGCACACGGTGACTGGACAATTGTAAAACTTTTGTAGCTTTTGTAAAAATTGGATCAGAAAATGTTTGAGAACTCCAAGTTTCGAGGTAAGGGAAAGAGTGTGGCTTGGCATGAATTGGTGTTGATTGAAGCTTTGGTGGGTGGAGGAGGGGTGAGAGTCTGGAGGGAGGGGGGGTGTTGTGGAAAGGGCTGCCCATGGCTTGGGGTCTTTCACTGCGTTTTTTTTTTTTTCTTCCTAAATAGGCAGGTTTCTGCTGCGTAAAGACCCCTTTCACCGCTGAATTGCTCTCTTTGTTGAGTACTGAAGAGTTTTATGTTTTAGGAATGCAGTTCCCTACCCAACCCTGTCAAAGTGAAACAAGAACTCTCCACCCTTCCCCTTCCAGCTCTGTCTGCAAATTTCTTGTTGTGCGCTGGTTTTGAGTTTCTCCGCAGCAGAATATAATTCTGCCGACGTACTGAGCTGTGACTTGCCGTGCATAGTCTGAATACTTTATTTATTTATCTTTCTTTAACAACTCCCCACCACCCTTAACCTCTGCTTTGCTTGGCATTCTCCTCATAATAGTCACCACTAAATGGTCTACATTGGGTTCATTTAGAATAAGTTTTAAAACCATGTGAGGTCGACATTGACCTGTTTCTCTCCACAATGCTGGTGTTTTATTACGTGTGATGTGACAACTGAAATACTTATGAGAGAGAAGGGTTTGCAGGCTTCATCATCCCCTCCCCCCAACCTTGGACCACTACTCCTTCCCCGCTCCTTTCACTTCAGCATCATTTTAGACTTTCATGGAGAGACTCGTTTGAATCTTTGTAATCGTATGCAAGGCAATTCTCATCTTGCATCACGTTGAGCGTCCAAATGCTTGTAAAACACGTGGTATTGATGGAAATGTGGACGGTGAAGCGATAAAACCCACCTTGACTACTGTGAGCAAACCTGCTGTCCGTCTGTACTCGTGCACCGCTACTCGTTTTGCCTTTTGGGGTGGATGGGGAGGGGGGATGGGAGGTTCAGGAGAGTTGTTCTGGTTTATTGGCCAATTATTTCTAAGTTTTATTTTATACTACTCGCTTTGTATCGGCATCCAATTTGTGCCGGTAATGCAAGACCCGAGCTCGCACCCTGACATTTTGAGCTCCCTTTGTGTTTTGGGGGGAAATTTTTGAAAGGAATGCATTTTTCTCATCATTCTGCACTCTGAGAAAGCTTAATGTGGGTTCCGTCTGTTCCTTATACACTTGTTCTTCTGTCCTTCCTTCTGTGTTTGTTTATTTATTTATTTACCCTTCCTTGTTCTTTTGCCTGTTGCAGGTATGAACGTGTCCGACGATCTGCACACGCGTGATACAGGCCATCTCCTCTGGGCTTTGTTTTGAGAGCCCCCAGCTTTATGCACTCGGTGGAGTGGAAGAAGGGGGAGACGAGTTCGGGTGGCGATGCAGCCGCCGGTTAATGCGGTGTGGCCGCTTTTCTGACCGAAGCAACAGCCGAGACTGCTCTGTCTTTTCCGCACACCTTGAGGTTGCTGCTTGGATGAAAAGGTGAGTGTGGCCTACGGTTGCACACAAAGTGGTGCTTTCTTTACCTTTCTTGATTCTGTGCTCCTGCTACTTATCCTCTCACCGCTTTCACCATCCCTCATGCTTGCTTGGACTATTTGGTTTTTGCAGCTGTGTCTGTGCTTGCACTGCCCATGGATGGCTAGACCTTCCCAAAGCACACCCCATTGCCCGAGAGGGAGAGCCTATGGCTAGATGGAAGCAGCTGCTCCCATGCTGGCCATGGGAATTCAGGAAGGGGGGGGGGGTGAGCAAAAAAATTTAAAATATATATATATATATATATATATATATATATATATATGTATACATACATATCGTTGTTGAAAAAGGTGTCTCTGTCTTTTTTTGTTTTTTTGAATACTTTTTAATTTTTGTCAAGATTTTTAATTTGTTGTTGTGTAATGGCAGGTATTTTATTTATTTATTCTTTCTGTTGTTCTCTTTTTGTGATAACTTTCACGAACTCTTTGTGGGTAACCCAAATGATATTTTTCTCTGCCTGATCGATTCCTTTCAAGGCCGTGGCAAGTGTTTAAGGGAAAATGGATGAAGTGGTGTGTTTGACTCCCAAGTATTATCCGGCAGTTTCTTTTGACTGAAAATTTCCCGCATTGGGGTGGAAGGAGGAAGGTTGTTTTAAAGTAAGAGCAGACATTGTCCTCATGGCAGTTTCCCCTTTTTGTAAATGTATTCCACAGAGGCTGAGCATCATTAAAAAATAAATAAATAAATAAATAAATAATTGCATTCACCATGGAGACTGCCAAAGCTATTATGTTGGGTTATGTTGTATTGATTTGCAATTTGTCAAAACAACTTCTTGTGGAAACTGATCAACGATCGTTTTGATTACTATTGGCATGAACATTAATTTATTTATTTATTTGTTTGAACTTAATATTAACACGAGCGATCCTTGAGTGCTTGAGTCAGTTGGCAGGATGGCCGAGAAGTACGCGCACCTGCCTCAGCTGTCTTGCCTGGGTTTGAATCACGACCGAGGGTTATCGGCTATGAACTGTCATACCGGTGTTTCACGGGCAGAATGATGCATAAATGTGTGTGGCGTCCCGTCTGCCAGCATTAGTTGGTGGACGTTAAAGATTCCACGGTGTCCTTCACGACAAGTAAGGCCTAAGTCACATTTGCTCTACGGCGAGGATACTGCGGCCGTGCGCCCTCTGAATTGACAGAAACGTGCGGCGGCCGCAGAGTTTCTGCGGTGGCCTCAGAGTGGCCCTACGCCTTTTGGCTATCTTTTACAGGCCATAGGGGTCGCCGTGGAATTATAACGCGGACTTATAACTTTTTTCATTTCTACGTTCGCCGTAGCAATTCGACAAGCCGAAACAAAAGAACTGGTAAAAATAAAAATAAAAAACAACCCACTCGTTACCGTCCGTCTGGCCGCACGTTTGCCTTAGGGCCCCCCTGCAGTCCCCCTGCGGTCGCCTTGTGGGCACCTTGTGTCTGCCTTGAAAATTCTATGGCCGCCGCAGGAACGCCCTAAGGTCACTGTGCGACATCAAATCAAAGACCGTATGGCACCCCCACGTTTTCGGTCTCCACAATTTATAAATACGCCGTGTGGCTCCCCGAAAAATAAAAACACGTGACTGCTGCATTGTGTGACCGTGGAAATACTGCATCCGCCCTATAATTGCTAGTGGCCGTAGATTTTGTAGACCCCACGGTCGCCGTGGCAAATGTGACTTAGGCCTAAGTGAGCTATCACTGGCACCATGAACAAATCAAACGAAAGACCCAACAGTGCATTGGAGTCCTCAGAAGGAATCTGAAGAAGCAAAAAGCAAAGATGAAGTCGTCAGGAAGAACTTGGATAGGATTCAGGTTTCAGCTGCGGCGACTCTACCCTCAAACCCATCCAGATCCTGGAAAATGAGCCTTATAATTTTTTTTTGTAAGAATTCACTTCTCCCTTGAGCTAGACAGCTATATTAATTATTTTTAGTCCGAAATTTCACGAATTCCTCCTCTACTGCATCAGTGACACAGCTGCACCCCCAGCAAATGATGCTACCCGGAGCTTTGTCATGTAAAGTGCTTCAGTAATTATTTATTTTTTCTTATTATATCGTGTTGTAACCTAAGGGTAGTTAGAAGTGGTGGAGGTGGAAAAGGGTTACGAGTTTATGGTGTAAAAGATGGTGATAAAGGCCCTGTCACACCTTGACGTTTTAGCCAGCATATGCCGACGTATGAAAAAATTGTCTAAAACGCTGGCACACGTCGAATACGTTATGGGTAAGTTTTGTATACGTTAATAGCATGCTGGCATGCGTCGTAGTACGCCAAGCTCGTCGAAAAATTTTAACATGCTTGAAATTTTTCGACGAATGCCAGCGTATGACTCACACGTTCTGCATACGCTGGCCATAAGTTGCAGGCACGTTATGCGATCGTTGACACGCGTCGACACACGTTACTTGTGAGTTACTCATAAGTCGAAACGCGTGGAGGTAATGTTTAGCATCAGTGTTCCAGACTCCCTGGTTTTTTTTTTTTGGTTTTTTTTTCCTTCGGCATGACGGTGATGTTGACACTTCGATTTCTAGTGTGGTTATAATGTAATATAATTAATAGGCTGCCGCTCAACGATTTAAATCATAACCGCACTAGAAATCGAAGTGTCAACATCACAGTCATACCGAAGAAAAAAAACAAAACAAAAAACCATGCAGTCTGGAACACTGACGCTAAACATTACCTCGACGTGTTTCGACTCATCAGTAACTTATAAGTAACGTGTGTCAACGATCAGGTAACGTGCCTACAACACGTTACTCATAGGTTAGAAATAAGTTTCGGGTATGCAAAACATTACCTTGACGTGTTTCGACTTATGAGTAACTTACAAGTAACGTGTGTCAACGATCGCATAACGTGCTTACAACTTATGGCCAGCGTATGCAGAACGTGTGAGTCATACGCTGGCATACTTCGAAAAATTTTCAACATGCTGAAAATTTGTCGACGTACTCGGCGTACTATGACGTATGTCAGCGTGCTTCAGCGTGCTCTTAACGTATTGTTACGAATTTGGAATTCAATTGCACACAACATACAGGTTCCCTTAGTCAGCTATGTCGATAAGTGCATGTTCCCTCGATAGCTCACCTTTCATTGTTTAAATGTTCAGAAATCGATTAGATGCGCTGCGGATCGATTTAATAGTTCGGGAACGAACAATGGAGACGTCCCTTCCCCCTCTTCTGCGAAGAGGAAGAAGAACCCTGCGGTGACGTCAACAACTCCCTCCCACCCGTGGTTGAGCGGGGGGGTGGATCACGAGGGCATGAGTCACGCCGAGTGCGGGGGAGGGGGTGCAAAGGATAAAGAGGAGACCCTTTCTTTGTTTGTGGGGGAGTCCCGTGGTTGGGCTGAGTTCGTGCGAGTCCCGTGGCAGAGATCGTGAAGAGTCCCGTTCTGAGTCCCGTGTGCTGAGTCCCGTGGGAGGAGTAAGCTTTTTGCTTCGGCTGCTGCTTTGTTTTGGAAGGAACTTGAGCGAGTTGTTTGGCTCGAGCTGCGAGTGGAGGCTTCTTCCTCTTCTTCCTGTGCTTCTTCTTCTTCTTGGTTCGTGGAGCTTTTTGTTCTCCATTTTGTTTCCCGGCTTGGTGCGACGCATCGGCCTCTTCTTGGAGTTGGATCCTCGGGGAAGCGACGATCGACAGGAAGGATTGGCACCTCGTCTCACCGGCACGTGTTGAGAAGCGCGGGAGGAATCGCGGGAGCTCGGGAAGGATCGCGGCGATTGGATCCAGCTCGCTCTCGCTGGAGCCTGGGTCCGGACAAGTTGAAGACCACACGAGGTGGAAAGGTTCGAGTCAAGCTCTGAGTTTCAGCTCACCTGTCCTCCGAGCTGGAGCTCGTGATTAAAGGCCTCAGCCACCGTTTCTTGTGTGTGCGTACGTGTGTCCGTGGGCCCATCCAATAAGTAGGAACTGCTGTTAAGTGTAAATGACTGTATATAATAAGTAGACTGTTGTAGTTCTTTTGTCGTGCTTTTATTGCTGGTATAATTGCATACGTGTTGTGCCTTATTTAATTGCATACGTGTTTCATTATAATGAATGTCCTTGTGTGAATGTAAACCTGCTCGTTACGTCCATTCCCTCACTGACTGAACACATTTCGTGTGTTGGGAGTTAGAAAGCCATTGGTTTGCCGTAAAAGGGGGACATTTGGACCGATGGTTCTCGGTGATTACGCCGCTCGGAATCGCGCACGGACAAGCTCGCCTCGGCGGTTTGTTCCGTACGAGTTCCGTCGAGGGTGGAATACCCCGGTAGTTGGATCACGTGGGTATTTAGGTACATTGAAGATTGGCAATCGACCCTACCCCACGTGATCTGCCGATTGGCGTATTTCGGTTCTTGTACAAGGACCCGTCGCTCGGAGTTATCCGCGAGGCGATCTATATTCCGGGCGATCGGTCGGGCCGACTTGACTTGCGGCTCCGTTCAGAGCGGTCGGTTGGCGCCGACCCCCCGGCCAGTTACAATTGGTTGTCAGGAGTGCGATTCGGCCCCCTCCGCCTCCGTAGAAAAATTAACGGAGTCGGATCAGGGGTATACGGAGGAAACCCCCCCCCCCATGTCCCCAAATTACGAGCGTTTTATAAATTTTATTCCCAGCACGTAAAATGTTCAGCCAAGGTGAGCTGAGCCAGGTGGGTAGTGAGGTGGATGTAGAGTTAATAGAATCCATGGCCCGGGACGGTTCGTTTTATTATAACCGTACTACGGATTGTCGTCAGTAGGACCGGCCTGTGCAGGAACATTACCGACAACCAAAAACGGAGTCGCAAGATGGCGGCGCGGCCACACCTCAGCGCGGCACGAGGCGTGAGCGGGCCGCTATTAATAGCGCTACGAACCGCGCGGCACGGCGGAAGTGCTTCCGTCCACCGGTTCAAACCACGGGGGCATGGCAGGCGAGGAAGGGCGACGACGCGTACATGGCCGAACTTCATGAACGAGTGTCTTATGCCTTGGGGCAGCGGAAGTGTGGCGATAAATATGTCGAGGAATTACATTCGTTTGCCAGTAAATTGGATGAGATACGGCGGCGCGCAGACGAGGTTCAGGACGATTGTGTTCATGGGGAGTCACAACAATTGGACGAGGCACAGGAGCGGGTTCGGGGGCTGGAGGAGGAATTGGCCAGTACAGTCGAGGAACTACATAGGGAAACGACGGAAGTAGATCGGTTGCGTGGGTTTTTGTTACAAAAGGAGAGCGAACTGAAGAAAAGAAAAGAGGAGCAAATTAGTAACTCCCAGGATAGAAAGAACTTAGAAGAAGAATGGAAAACGAAACTGGAAAAGGAAAAACGGAAACACGATGTGGAATTGGAACAACTGAAGGAAGAGGTAAGAATAGGCGATCGGAAAAGAGAAAGCCTCAAACAGGAGGTAAAAGAGGAGAGAATTGGGTCAAAATTAGCAAGGAATTCGGTGAAATGGATGAAATGAGGAAGAAAGAATGTGAAAGAGGTGTAGAGATGAAAACCGAATTAGAAAGGAAAGCTTCTGAGATGCTGAAACAGCAAAACAAAGAGAGAGGATTACAAAATGAACTGAGGACGTTGAAAGAAAGAATGAACCGTCAAGGAACCACACTGTACAGATCGAACAGCTGGAAGCGAAGGCCAGATTACAGAATGAGATGCAGGAAAGAGTAATGAAAGAAGAACGAATGAGACAGGAGAAAGAAATCAGTCAATTGAAGGAAATAACAAGATTGCAGAATGAGGAACGAGAGAGAAAGTGGGATAGAAAACAAAAAGGGTATGAATTTGAAACTGAACGACAGAAGGAAAAAAATAGGTTGGAGTACGAGGAGAAAGTGAAGGAGCAGGGAATGAAGCAGGAAGGAGAAATCAGTCGATTGAAGGAAACAACGAGATTGGAGAAGGAAGAACGGGAGGAACAGTGGAATAGAAAACAAAAAGAACATGAATTTGAGGTGGACCAATTGAAAGAAAAGGCGAGGCTGGAGTGCGAGGAGATGGAGAACGAACAACGAACGAAACGAGAAAAAGAACTAAGCCAATTGAAAGAAACGATGAGATTGGAGAAGGAAGAACGAGAGGAACGGTGGGGTAGAAAACAAAAACAATATGAGTTTGAAATTGATCAACTCAAGGAAACAGCAAAATTTGAGTCCACGGAGATGGAAAAGCTCCAGAAAGAAAATGAACAACAAAAGAGGCTCAGAGAGGCAGAACGACTCAAATGGGAAGGAAAATGGAGCGAGGAAGAAAAGGAAATAATAAAGGAGGTAGCGGTGACAACGACGGAGACGCAGGGAATAGAAATAACAGAGACACGGGAGATAGAGGAGAGAGGGAGTGAAGTGGACGACACAAAGGATGAACACACACACATGGAGGTAGTGAGGGACAATGGGGTTGAGCTTGAGGAATGTGTTGGGACCCGATGCAAGCAGCAGGATAGCCTCCTTCAGGAACGAAGGGAGGAAATGTGCCCCCTTGAGGCGGATCGCGATGAGGTGAGTCTGGTCGAGCCTTGCGAGGGAGAGGGGGCGAGTGCTGTGAATGGGTGCACGCGGAGCTTGGGGGTTATGGAAACCCCGGGACCCCTTGAGGTGGTGCTAATTCCCAGCGTGGTTGTTCCGGTGTGTGTGGTGTCGAAATGTGTGTTTGCGAGTGTGCCGAAATGCGTGCAAGAAAGCACGCATGGTGTGGGTGAAGCACCGTGTGTGGGTGAAGCACCGTGTGTGGGTGAAGCACCGTGTGTGGATGAAACACCGTGTGTGACAGGAACCGTGTGTGTGAGAGAGACAGCGTGTGTGAGGTCACTGTACGTGAGGGAGATGACAGTTTGTATGCGGGAGAATGCAACCGCATCCCCGTGTCCGAGTGTCATGGTGGAGTGTGTCAGCGTCGTGGCACGCAGGAGTGTGTGCGTTGAACGGCGACGATGACGGGACCAGATGAAGGACAAGGGCCGAGTAGCGACCGTAACTGAATTGAGAACCATGCCGGGTTTGCACAGCAGCGAGCGTGGGGTCCGTGCTGTGCTACGCACAAGGCCGCCACGTGCGCGGCTGCGCAGGTGAAACCCGGTCCGGAAACGCCAGCGGTGGATGTTAACCGATCCCGCGGACGGACAGAAACTAGGCTGGATTCGGAATTTGGACCGGATGGGTTCTCCACGCGAGCGTGTTTGTAAAGCTCCGACGAGCAGAGCACATATGTTCGTGTGGGGAACCCCTCGAAACACGGGGCTTGCTTTGAGATGCGCAGAGTGACGTCATGGCTGCACGTGTGTTTGGAATCCGGCAGAAGGGAATTCCTGCTGGACGGTACCGTCCAAGAGGGACGAGGTGCGCGGGGCGCAAGCAGCTGCCATGACATCACGGAAAAAGAGCGCGGCTGTGAACTGCCGCGCTGGTGGTGCACATTATGAAAAAAAAAGATTTGAGAAAAGCAAGCCTCGCTTTGGGTGAACAGGATTCCCAGGCAAGGGGTGGAAGTCCCCCTTGTTTGGGGGCACAGGAAGTACGAGTTAGGAGGATGGGTTAGAGTTAGTGAGACCGGCTTCATGGGGACATGGGTTGTACCTCATGGAGCCCGTGGAATGGATTAGTTAGAGGGATTTTAGTTTAGATTTAGGAAATGGAATTTTTGGATTTTTGGAGATACGGACAGACTGGAAATGTGTAGTGGAGACGTAGCTTAGCTACGTAGAGTAAATGGAACGTGCATGAGTTTTAAGGGATAACTAGGGAGCACGAGTTAGTCAGGGGATTTAGTTAGAAGGATGGCAGTGTGGAGTGTTGGTGTGAGTTGCGAAATGGAAAGTGTGTGAGGAATGAGTGTGGGACAGTGGGCCCAAGTGTGTGCGTGGAGCGAATGTGGTATGCATGGTGCGAGTGACTGGTTGGGGGGAGGAGTGATTCCCACCCAAGTGACCCTGGGGTCAGTTTAATGTTAGCTAGTTGGTTATTCAAATTTACTAACAGGAGATCGTTTTGTTGTTGGTGTCGAGAGAAGGCACGGAACCCGTTTGGAGGGGTGCAAGAGTTTATGGACCGGCTGGGAGCGTGGCTGTGGAAAGTTGAGTATTTGTTTAGTGGGCACTGGACTAGTCAGCCAGAGTAGACCAAGGGCCCAATAGGGGCCGGGATAGTGTAGTGGGCATGGGCGACCCGTCAAACGGGACCCGTAGCGCCAGAATGCCACGGGGGCAGTGTAGTGGGCACGGGCGACCCTCGGAAAGGGACCCGGGGCATCAACACGCCATGTAGGCATCGGACGGGGGCAATGCCAGAGAGGGCAACCCCCCGCGTTGTAGGGAGCAGCTAGGCTCGGAGACAGCCAGCGGGCCTGGGGGTGCCATGGTTAGAGTTTGGCAGAGTGGGAGTTCCTGCCAGTTGAGCCACGCTGCCCAGCCAGGAAATTGTGCGAGGGCACGTATGAAAATTTGATGGCAAGGCCCAAATTTATAATGGACACCAACACAGGCGACGGGAATCATGGTTTTTAGAACCGATAGTTTTAAAGTGTGAGGCGTTTTTGGATAGCCCCGGGGTAGTTTCAGGTTAATGAATGTTAGGGTAGATAGGAGATGTACCCCTTTGCAACATCCATCCCTTCGCTCGTTGTAGGCCGCTGGACTCACCTTGGTAGATCGCTGAACTATGAGGAGGCCATTCTCAGGCTTTGTTGGGCCTCGAGACAGGACGCTAGTCTCTCCCTATTCCCCTCCAGAGAGGGAACGTAGGGGTTGGGAGTAGGCTAGGTTGACAGGATAGGTTAGCCGGACAAAGACAATAAAGGGGGTTAGGGAAACAATTGCAAAGGGAAATAAAAATAAAGAGGGGCTAAATTTTGTTGTGTTGTGTGGCAAATTGATGGAGTGGGTATGGACAGAGACAGGCAAAGGCGATAGAGTGGGGGGAGACAGTAGGCTAGGTCCGAGCCCGACTTCAGAGCGGCCGGCACTACCGCACTCCCTCCAGACCTGATGGAACCACACCAGAGGCTGGCCAGCTTCACCTGCCGGCCTGTTGTGCTGCAGCTGCCTGTTCTGCATGGGCTTACCTTGCCATGCCTAGTTGCCTGCCTCTGCCATTACCCCATACCTGCTAGCCCTTGTTTGCGTTTGCCCCTGTGTCCATCCATCACCATGCACGCCAGGACCATCCAGTTTTGTGAGGACTGCCCTGCAGGCAGCCTGTGCATCCAGTCCATTTTTTGTGTTTTGCGACCATCTCCATCCATTCCCCTGCACCAAGAAACTTTGAAATGACTTTTACCTTTTTCCCTTTCACAGATCACAAGTCCTGGGCCATGGTTAATGTAATGCAATGGATAAGTTAAAATTGTAAATACGTGGAACCTCACCTGCATGTTTGTTTTAGCGCCGGCAATTTTAGTTCAGTTGTCCGAATGAGTCTGTGAGAGTTTGTTTAGTTAGTTACGCAGCGCATTATGTTATTTATTTTTGGGACACATATAAAGAAATGTCGCACTCAGGAATCCGAAGGTAGAACGTTCTTGGGGAAATCTTACACATGCTGGTCACACGAAAATTTGACGACTCGGGACGAGTCTGTAAAAAGGGGAGGGGGTAGTGTTACGAATTTGGAATTCGATTGCACACAACATACAGGTTCCCTTAGTCAGCTATGTCGATAAGTGCATGTTCCCTCGATAGCTCACCTTTCATTGTTTAAATGTTCAGAAATCGATTAGATGCGCTGCGGATCGATTTAATAGTTAGGGAACGAACAATGGAGATGTCCCTTCCCCCTCTTCTGCGAAGAGGAAGAAGAAACCTGCGGTGATGTCAACAACTCCCTCCCACCCGTGTTTGGGGGGGGTGGATCATGAGGGCATGAGTCACGCCGGGTGCGGGGGAGAGGGTATAAAGGATAAAGAGGAGACCCTTTCTTTGTTCGTGGGGGAGTCCCCTGGTAGGGCTGAGTTCGTGGGAGTCCCGTGTGCAGAGTTCGTGAAGAGTCCCGTTCTGAGTCCCGTGTGCAGAGTTCGTGTGCTGAGTCCCGTGGGAGGAGTAAGCTTTTTGCTTCAGCTGCTGCTTTGTTTTGGAAGGAACTTGAGCGAGTTGTTCGGCTCGAGCTGCGAGTGGAGGCCTCTTCCTCTTCTTCCTCTCCTTCCTCTTCTTCTTGGTTCGTGGAGCTTTTTGTTCTCCATTTTGTTTCCCGCCTTGGTGCGATGCATCGGCCTCTTCTTGAAGTTGGATCTTCGGGGAAGCGACGATCGACAGGAAGGTTCGGCGCCTTGTATCACCGACACGTGTTGAGAAGCGCGGGAGGATTCGCGGGAGCTCGGGAAGGATCGCGGCGATTGGATCCAGCTCGCTCTCGCTGGAGCCTGGGTCCGGAAAAGTTGAAGACCACACGAGGTGGAAAGGTTCGAGTCAAGCTCTGGGTTTCAGCTCACCTGTCCTCCAAGCTGGAGCTCGTTATTAAAGACCTCAGCCACCGTTTCTTGTGTGTGTGTGTGCGTGCGTGCGTGCGTGCGTCCGTGGGCCCATCTAATAAGTAGGAACTGCTGTTAAGTGTAAATGACTGTATATAATAAGTAGACTGTTGTAGTTCTTTTGTCGTGCTTTTGTTGCTTGGAGAATTGCATCCATGTTTTGCCTTATTTAATTGCATACGTGTTTCATTATAATAAATGTCCTTGTGTGAATGTAAACCTGCTCGTTTCGTCCATTCCCTCATTGACTGAACATTTCGTGTGTTGGGAGTTAGAAAGCCGTTGGTTTGCCATAATAGGGGGACATTTGGACCGACGGTTCTCGGCGATTATGCCGCTCGGAATCGCGCACGGACAAGCTCGTCTCGGCGGTTTGACTCCGTACGAGTTCCGTCGAGGGTGGAATACCCTGGTAGTTGGATGACATGGGTATTTAGGTACATTGAGGATTGGCAATCGACCCTACCCCACGTGATCTGCCGATTGGCGTATTTCGGTTCTTGTACAAGGACCCGTCACTCGGAGTTATCCGGGCGGCGATCTATATTCCGGGCGATCGGTCGGGCCGACTCGACTTGCGGCTCCATTCAGAGCGTCGGTTGGCGGCCGACTCCCCAGCCAGTAACAGTATACAAAACTTACCCATAACATATTCGACGTGTGCCAGCATATTCGGCAAATTTTTCATACGTCGGCATACGCTGGCTAAAACGTCAAGGTGTGACAGCGGCTTGACACTTCGATGTCTCGTGCCGTTATGATTTGAATCGTCGATCCGCAGCCTATTCATAGCCTACGCCACGTGATCGTCGGCGATACGCTGCCGCGCTAGGCATACGTTCGACTATCGTTGGGCATACGTTGTGAACGCTGACAACACGTTTAACATTCGTTGATATTAGCTATCTATATGTTATCGAAACGCTATGCGTGTTACTAATACGTTATGCATACGTCCAACTCGTTATGAATACGTCCAAAACTGGAAAAAAAACATCAATAGTTCAGCGTACGCCAATGTTTTACATACATTTTGATACCTTGGCATACGCGAGCTAAAACGTCAAGGTGTGACAGGGCGTTAACCTGTTTTTAGTGCCAAGAAGGCTTTAAGCTTGGTGCAAAAAAAAATTATCTCTCTGTCTCTGTCTCTCTGTCTCTGTCTGTGTCTCTCTCATTGAATACTTTTAACGTATTTCTCACTGAAAAATGCATGCATCCCATGAATGAGTCAGATTCTTATTGCCTTCGCTACCGAAGGTGGGCGGATGTTGTGTTTTCACCCATTTGTTTGTCTGTTTGTCTGTGAACAGGATGTCTCAAAAAGTTATGGACCGATTTGGATGAAACTTGGTGGACAGGTGTGTGTGGTAAGGAAAAATTGTTTATATTTTGGTGAAGATGTGGATCTGGATCTGGTACTGGATTTTTTATTACCTTCGCAAACTTTGTTGCGAAGGTTATGTTTTGATCGCTGTGTATTTATTTATTTATTTATTTATTTATTTGTGAATATGTGTGTTTGTTTGTTTGTTATGCGCATAACTCCAAAAGTATTGAATTGAACCGCAGCAAATTTGGTGGGATGATTGGTTATTTTCCGAGGACCATTTGATTAGATTTTGGGAGCGATCTGGTCAAAGGCCAAGGTCAAGGTCATGAAAAGGTCAAAATCGTCTTTTTACCATCGTGTGGTCAATTTGTATCCAATTTGCATGCAACTAATGCCAAAATGTTCAGAATTCAATGCCCCATCTTGTGATATGACACAATGACGTAATAACCCTTATTAGCGGTTGGGAGTCAAAGGTCAGGGGGGGGGGGTCACGACATTGCAAAATGTGCAGTTTTAGTCTTAACACGGTCAATTCTTATCCGATTTGCATGAAACCAACACCAAAATGTTGACTGTTCTGTTCCCCACACTCTAATACCAATTACAAAATTAAGAGTACAAAGGTCAAGGTCGAGGTCATGAAAAGGTCAAAATCTTTATTTTCCTGTTCAGATCCTTGGTGTCACCTCCTCTTCTCCCTCCTTCCCCTCTCACTCCACATCCTTTTTAAATTAGGCAATTCTAACAACCGCTAAACAACAATTCATGACACCCATAAAGAGGAATGAGTCTGAAGATTCGTATTGATACTCCATGACTCTAGGTCATATTTTGCCATGACATGCAACTTTATTCCCGGCTTTATTTAGCTTTATGAAACTTGTCGAGCCGAATTTACAAAAGGCATTTAAGAGTTAGATGCTTGTAGAATCGTTAATCATGCACTAATCACCCATTTAAAGTTAGTCGTCAATCACCAAAGAGCGATTATCTAATGCGGATCAAAACCTAATCACAAGTCTTTAAACATAAAAATAGCCCCGTAGGGGACTGACTGTTATTTCCCCAACAGTCGGGATGAAAATGAGGGATTAGGGGGAAGGGGCCATGCCCCCACCCCCCCCCTTTCTGAAGTGGTTTTTGAGAATATAAAAAAATGTATTACTTGAATTTGAGGTGAAATCCCCCTTTTTAGCCTCTTTTGGGGTGGATCCGGATAAGGAGCCCAACCCCATGAGACCTTCCTGTCTTGATGCATTGTACCAAATTTGGTCTGTATCGCTCAGGTAGTTGTGGAGATGTTTTCGTGAAAATGAGGTTTCAGTGAGGGAGTCCATGGCCTCCTTTCCTGGAGAGATATGGCCATGAGGAGCACAACTTATGATTAGGGCATTGTCCCGATGCCTCGTGTGAGTTAGGTCTGGGTCTGTCTGGCAGTTTCTGAGAAATTTTTTGAATAAAACACCAATATTTGGGGTAAAACTCTCCTTTTACCCATTTTATTGGGGGTGCATCCGCATGAGGAGCACAACCCAACGAGATCTTTGTCCTGATGCGTCATACCAAATTTGGTCATATCAAGCAGGTAGTTACCTTCGCAAACTTTGTTGCGAAGGTTATGTTTTGATCGCTGTTTATTTATTTATTTATTTATTTGTGAATATGGGTGTTTGTTTGTTTGTTTGTTATTCGCATAACTCCAAAAGTATTGAACTGAATCGCAGCAAATTTGGTGGGATGATTGGTTATTATCCGAGGACCATTTGATTCGATTTTGGGAGCGATCGGGTCAAAGGTCAAGGTCAATGTCATGAAAAGGTCAAAATCGTCTTTTTACCATAGCGTGGTCAATTTGTATCCAATTTGCATGCAACTAATGCCAAAATGTTCAGAATTCAATGCCCCATCTTGTGATATGTGACATGACACAATGACGTAATAACTCTTATTAGCGGTTGGGAGTCAAAGGTCAGGGGGGTCACGACATTGCAAAAGGTGCGGTTTTAGTCATAACACGGTCAATTCTTATCCGATTTGCATGAAACCAACACCAAAATGTTGACTGTTCTGTTCCCCACACTCTAATACCAATTACAAAACTAAGAGTACAAAGGTCAAGGTTGAGGTCATGAAAAGGTCAAAATCGTAATTTTGCCATAGTGCGGTCAATTTTTATCCAATTTGCATGCAACAAACACCAAAATGTTGTGAATTCAATTCCCAATCTTGTGATATCCGATATGACACAATGACGTCATTACGTTTGTTAGCGGTTTGGGTCAAAGGTCAGGGGGGTCAACGACCTTTATTATCATAACGCGGTCAATTCTTATACAATTTGCATGTAAGTAGATTCAAAATGTTTAGAATTCAATTCCCCATCCTGTGATGTGTAGTATTTGATTTCTTATAATGTGACCAGTTGTCATCAGATTGACTTGACACCGACACCCAAAAAGGTCAGGGAGTTCATACAGAAATTGTACAATGTATGTGAATCAGTGTCAAACAGCAGGAAATTTAATGTTTTTAAGCCATCATAACACATATGAGATGGCAGATGTGGTATGGGATTAAATACCCTCACAATCAACGGTTTCTGGGGAGGGGGGGGCAAAATGTGGCGTTGGCGAAGGTATGTGCTCTACTGAGTGCCCGTTCTAGTTTTATACATTTTATTTTATTTTATTTTATTTTCCTCTCCAGTGATGGACCAAAAATGATACTTAACGTGATATCTCAGAGTTGTGGCTGGATTATGAGTTGGGTAGGTTACAAGAACAAGCAGGTTCGACATGTCTGTGGGATTCAAAACGTAAACTGATCAGCCTGTTAGAGGTATGCGCTCAACCGAGTACTGTTCTTGTTTGTACTGTCATCGCGTTGGCGCTGCACAACAATTTTTGTATTGGTTTCCAGAATACCGATGGGGATGTAATTATTCGCAGCAATGTTTGCCTTCTTCCAATCAGTATCTCTCCAAAGATCTTTAGCATTTCCTTATTATGGTTCAAGTGTTGTTGTTTGTTTTTTTTTTGTTGTTAAAAGTTGCCGGTTTGTCATATTGTGCACATGTGCACACGTCTGGCTCTTCAAGTTAAATGCAAAGCTTCCTTTTCAACCTGGCTGCACAAACACCTGAAACGTTGATTGAATCTTTTGGACAGACACGATTGATGAGAGTGGGGAATAAATGTTTGTCTTGATACGCTTAAGTGTTTTAGCCCTTCTCTACGTCTGATTTGGAGAGAGAGGAGTGTTACAGGGAGAGAGTTACAGGTAAGTTAAACTTTTGTACTTTTATTTTTATCTGTGTGAAGATGAAACCTCTTGACTAGTCTATTTCAGCCAACTACAGACTGAAGGCCTCCCTCAACATGGTACCAATTTATTTATTTAATTTTTTGATTTTTTTCCTCTTCCCTGAATTCTGGGGTGTTTGAACGTTGGTAATTTATTCACTTTTATCTCTTCATATAATCTCTGCTTCTTCCAGTTGCTCCTCTTGTTTGCCACTTTGTCATTATCATTGTCCATTCTTGCTCAATTTCATGTACCAGCTTTTGTGGTGAAGGGGGTATTTCATTCAATTTATTTTCTTCCTTTTTTTTTTTACAGGATCTAAGGTTAGTAATGGAGCTACCACACAGATATCACACACATGGACATAGACGAATACACGAGACACAACACAAGACTGTTAGATGAGACGGACACAACCACTGAGCTTGGGGAAGTGCCGTCACTTCTCGTGGTACTGGGTACCTGTGACGTCACAATAATGGCGCCGCTTTTTCACCGCACTCACTGACCAGGGCAATTCCTCCTCCTCTTGGGTGACAACCTATGGGTATTGTCCATGCTCTTATCCTTTTAGACACTGAACATCAAGCAAGGAAACGGTACGTACCATTTTTAAGTCTTTGGCGTGACTGCCAGAGTTTGAACCCCAAACCTCCCAGACTCGAAGCAGATGCTTAATATAATAACTAGAATATAAGGCGGAAATACCGATCTTTGCTGTGATAGCTAATCAATAGGGCAAGAAGAAAAAATATTCCTGAGAGTGCGGGGATAACCAGCGTCGCAAGTTGGCATTTGCAGTTTTGTCATGTGTGCCCATGTACCTATGAAAAAAAGTATGTGTGAATATATATATATATATATATATATATATATATATATATATTATATATATATTTTATATATATATATATATATATATAAATATATATATATATATATATATATATATATATATATATATATATATATATATATTGGTGAATACCATAAGGGCCCAACTCCATGAAACGAAATTTTACAGGAGAGCATTTTTATTATTTTTCTCAGTGTGGCCAATATCTTAGTATCGTATTTATGACACATATAGTACCCCACCAGAGGTGGCAAATGATAGTTGGGTTTTAGCTGGGTGACCAAATAAAAACATCAGAGTTCGGTCCTTTTTTGTCTTAAACGGCGAAAACTTCTACAAAAAAGTGACAAAATATGTCTTGTTTCTCCAGAATCATTTTATTTCAAAACCTTGTGTGAAATGAGAACTACAAAGGACAATTTTTTTTTTTTTTTAACATCTGGGGGGTTGTCTTCTAAGGTCCGGTGTCAACAGCTTCTACTTTCCAAGAACAACCATTCTGCAGATACATGTACTTCCGTTTTAAACTCGACATGAAATGAATACAAAGCAAGCAAACCATCTGATTTCTTGGCACTGCACCCCACATTGAGCCTACCAACAAACGTCAAAATCATATACCGACTCATCTTCAAAATCTGACTCATCGTCACCACCTCTGTTATCAGTCGCTACTAACTTATCAAGGAAAGCCTGTGCTTCAGCTGAAAGATATCTGACAAGTGTCTGGACATCTTGAACTTTGGCATCCTTGACACCCAACTGCTTACTGTCGAGTGTTTGCTGTGGATAAGTAATATCCCTGACATTAGGCTTTACAAGGCAGAACCTCGTTGTGACTTGTGATGACATCGTTTCAGAAACCTCAATGTCGTATCCGAAGTCTGATATATACTTGAACATTTTGTACTTACTGAAAGAGTGCTTTTCACCATCCTTTTTTTTTTTACCGATTTCTTAAAGAACTGCCCAAGGTGTGATTCAACATCAAGCACGTCCTTGCCTTTCCTCGAAACTACCTGAAATTTTTTCAGAAATGATTTTCTCCCAATTTTGGTACATTTCAACGGTTTCATGCTTTCTCTGGATTTTTTTTCTATCACCCCAAATTTTCGGTCATACGGCAAATAGCTGTCTCCTCTGATTGGAAGCTGAGGAATCACTTCATCAGATCTCTCATTGATTACAAAGGAGGACAGATACTCAACCAAAGTACAATTGTGGTTCAGACCACAACAACCATCAGTGAAAACTATGAGATTTCTAACTGTTTGGGATGTTATTATCCCCCCCCCCCTCCCGGAGCGAGGGAGCAGGATATTGTAATCGCCCGGTTTGTTTGTCTGTTTGTTTGTTTGTCTGTCTGTCTGTCTGTTAGCAACTTTATGGCAAAATGGCTTTAGCAAACACTATCAAATTTAATCCCCAGGTGGGCAATGAACCTTGGACGACCCCATTGTCTTTTGGGTCCAATTGGATCAAAGGTCAAGGTCAAGGTCACGAAAAGATCAAAATCGTTTTTTGCTCATAACTTCGTCAAAAATGATCTGATTTACTTCAAACTAAGCTTATCGTGAACCTTATTCTATTTGTCACTTATAATCCTACCCATTCCTATAGTGAAAAATGCATAT
The DNA here is from genome assembly GCF_056783735.1 of Eptatretus burgeri. Taxonomy (NCBI): domain Eukaryota; kingdom Metazoa; phylum Chordata; class Myxini; order Myxiniformes; family Myxinidae; genus Eptatretus; species Eptatretus burgeri. The sequence goes on from NC_140964.1 coordinate 29,292,940, forward strand.
TTGTGAAGATCGGTGGGGTCCGAAATTTTGGGGGTCATGGTCATCGGTCAAAATTACAAATTTTCCATTAAAACTAAAACAATGTTTGATAGGTGTGGGAAGATGGATGATAAATATTAATTCTACAGGCCATATCTCCACTCTGCAGACATACGCGGCCAGCTCCAGACTAACATAATCTACAAGTTTCAAGTACCCGTGATTTAAACAAGTTATCACATTCAATCATTATGATGTCATCGGTCAAAATTACATATTTTCCATTATAAATCAAAAAAGGTTTGGAATATGCGTGTTTACGATGGAAGACATATATCAAGTCCTTTATTGGCTTTCATTTGACACCGTGACCTTTGACCTTATGTGGCCTTGAAAGGTCAAAATCATTTTACGGTCATAACTTCGTCACAAATGGTTTAATTGACTTCAAACTAAGACTTAAATATTCCTTATTCTATTCCTCATAATCAACATTCAGGTTAAGGATGTATCAAATTTAAATTTGATCCCCAGAATAACTTTATTCCTTAAATGGCGGGATTTGTTGTGCCTGGCACCACTTGTTTTCATTGGAATGTTTGATGCAACTAATCACTTCATTCACACCTCTACGTGCTTCAGTTTCATGCCGTGAGTACACCTTCATTTTGTCTGTTTTGGCCGAGTGTTTGCCAAATACGAACAGCCACAACTACCTTGAATAGAAGACATCCTCAGTCGGGATATGTGGAAAGGGGATGTTCTGTTTAAAATCAAAACAGACACATTCTGTGTTGGCATTGTTCTCAGCAGCTTCAGTAAGCTCCTTCAACTTCTTGGAGAAGACGTTTGCCTTCGTTTTGTGAAAAAGCAGCTTTGTTTCTCGGCCCTTGGTTACAGCTGCATTTTTTTTTTCAACCTTGATTTTGGCCTTAAGCTCAGTGCAGATACAACAGACATCAGATCGAGGCCGACCAAACCCAGAATTAAAATTTCGCTTGAAATAATCATAGTAAAATCTGAATTTTATTTCACAGTCTATCTTTTTTGGGATCGGTTCCAGCCCGATATTCTGCATATTTATCGGGGTGCAACAGTTCAAGGAACAGAGTGTACATTTTCACAACTGTCAGTTCAGAGGAAAGATACCTCCTCTTCTTTCCATGGCCGGTATCATCGGATACACAATATGGGAATGACCGAATATGTGCATCCACCTTCACCTCTCAAATCTTCAGGAATGCACTTTCTGTTGTTACGAGTCCCTCGTTTGTCTTTTCGTGTGGCTCCCTTAGAATGGTGCTGAGCGACTCTCCTCATGCATTTTGTTCCCACTCCATGCAGGCTTGCAAAGGTTTCTCTGCAAACCATTTTTACATCGTCTCCCAGTTTCACTTGGTGGCAATACTGCCGGCTGCGTGTTGAAATGATGCTTGTGTTCCGTTTGGTCGCCTTCGCTGAGGGTGCTTTGCAACTGATGAGGGACATCAAATAGACATCTTGGCCATCCTGGTTGCCAATGGTGTTAAAATTTGCCAGCAGCGTCTCTTGTGCGGCAACAGTGAAGGTTTCAAGGCACTTTCTTCGACACCCGAACTAAAAATACCTCATTAAAATGCTTTTGTAGGTATAGCAAACATAGCTCTGATCCTTTTCATGCAATGATAATGATATTTGCAAAGAATGCGCAAAATTCCCCCCAAAAAATAGCCTGGCACTATAGGGGGAAAACTACCCGGCACTGAATGGGTTAACGGTATCAAAGTTGATCTGAAATAGAGAAGGCTCATAAAAATGATAAAGCGGTGCAAGATTCTGTACAAAGCCTGGCTGTACATGCAAGAATGTATTTAATTTTATTAAACTGAATTTTATTGATAAACACACAGTGCACTGAGTAATGTAAAGCGGTATGCGTGCAGAGGCATCAACTTTACATTGATATTTACCTGCACTTCTCTCACATTTTACTTGCAGTGACTGATTCCTTCTTGGCACCAACATACTCTTTGCCTTCTGCTCTCGGTCTCTTTCGTTTGTTTTTGGCCCATTCTCCTTCATTTCGTTTACTTTTGGGTCTTATTTCTTCATCACTTGTATCAACATTCTCCATCGGCGCTGCCATCTTGGATCACTGCTGCTGCCACCGAAATGTCGAGGCCAAATTTCCTGCAACAGAGGCCCAACTCCTGGAGTTGGGCCTCGGCTGAACTCACCGTGGAAAATACATTGTGAATCAGCACATTTATTCATGGGAGTTGGGACCTTCTTGCATACAGTCAAAAAGCTTGTCAACTATGGAACATAAAACATGCAAAACCTGAATTTTGAAAAATGGTGGAGTTGGGCCCTTATGGTATTCATATATATATATATATATATATATATATATATATATATATATTTTTTTTTTTTCGTCGCAACCTTCCCGGGAGTCCCCTGAATCCACCGTAGTTCGATTTATTGAAATCCGTTAATCTGTTCTCAACTTATAACATGACAAACAAACACAGACAGACAGACACGGCTCCTTTCACAATACAGATAATTTGTCGACGGTGTCATTCACTGAAAATCCTGTGAATTTGATAACACCTTTTAAATTGGTGAACTGCAAAAACGTGTCAGAAAAAAAGACTTTTTGTCTTTAGAAATATCGACATTATTGTCAGTCGTGGTGGGCGGTTTAAACAATTTTGCTTTTTATTAATCAAATAACTCCCTACCCCCACCAACCACCTCTGAATACTAGTTAGCAATCTATCAATGAGGGTAACTCAACAAATAAAGTGAATTTTACTGTCACTGAGAGTGTATGTATGTCATGCAATGAGAGAGAGAGAGAGTTTGTACAATATTGCAGGAGCAAATAAGTCATTCATCAGCTACTCTACTTGGTACCCGACTTTCCTGGATGTGGTACGAGTGATCGTGCTTTCATGGTGACTGTCCCACTACAAGCGTGCAGTGTTATGGAACGGTGAGGAGCCGTCAGTGTTTTGCTTTGTGAAAGTGTTGAAGCATGAGCCATTCGTTGGAGAAACACTGCACAATTTGCTACAAACTGTCACAGATAAGTGTGAGCGGTTTTGAAAATGACGAAAAAATGTGTGCAATGAACAAATGGCCTTGCGTGGCCAGTGTTTGCTGCCAAAAAGGATCACTAGTCAGGATATACAGGTAGTGGACAAAAAAAAGGAAACACCAATAGAAAGTCACATCAGAGGACATTGTGAGCCAGTGCGGCCTGTACGCGCCGTGAAATAGGGTCCACCCATGTTTGGAATTCTGCAGGAGGGATGCGGCACCATTCTTCCACGAGGAAGTCAATCGACTCACACCTCTTAGATGGAGATGGAAAACGCTGTCTCGGGCATCATTCCAGAATATCCCGTAAATGCTTGATCGAGTTCAGATCCGGTGACTGAGAAGGCCATGACATATGGATAACAGTGTCATGCTCATCAAATTATTTGACGACCACACATGCTCTGTGAATGGGCACATTGGGTCTGGGGAGGGCGGGAGGAGGGGGGGGTCTCCTCTTGCAGCCATGCAAACTATAATTCTCAGCAAGCAGGCCTGTACAGCACTTTTATACATGACCCCGAAGCATGCTTGTGTGTTAAATGCGTGAACACATGGGCCACACCTGTGTGGGAGCCGTTGCTTGGTGTCCCTCATTTACCGAGGTGTTTCTATTTCTTGTGCACTACCTGTAGCTGCCATTGTACAACTGTCTCGAGGTACATTACATTGTAATTCACACAAGTCTGGGTTCAGCAAAAGTGTTTATTGATGACTATGAGGTAGGTCCAAGTGGCAATCCAGGAATGGATCTGGAACAAACGAAAATTTGACTACGAGGGCATCAATCACCTTGTGTGGTGATGTGCAATGGGACCATGTCCAAAAATAAAACTCATCCTCACCGGTGAAGCGTATGTTGTGGACAATTCCCAAATTCGCTTCATTTATTTACTTATTCTTGTAGTGTTTTGAGATACCTTGTTGAAGACTAATGCTGTGGATCAAAACTGAGCTGTAATAGATGTTTGTTGATTTACGTATTTACGACCTTTCTGGTTAATCTGCCTGAAAAAAAAATATTGACTAATGACCAACGGCTATTGTGCCCACTGCATCCATCATCGGGACCACACTCTGTGCAGAGCGTTGGTGCTGCCTTAGCAATCTCCTTGACTATTGGACACAATCCTGGATGGGTCACCACTCCGACACAGTATACTAGCAAGCTGGCGCTCATTTTTCCGACCTTGGAAGGAAGACGGCCAGAGTCAACCCCACCTGGTATTAATTCAACAGCCGAGGGGGATTTGAACTCAGGATCCTTCGATCCTAAGCCCACCACCCTAACCGTTAAGCCAACACCAGGCATTATGCCCACCCCTCCTTCCCAAAGTTTTGTCGCGACACGACAAAGGACATTGCGGTAAAGCTTTATGGCCTGGGATGTTCTCGTTTTATATTGGGGAAAGTGATTCAAGATTTATAGGTGGTTTGAATTTGATATATTTTCATGAGTCAAGTCCCATAGTGTATATTTACCATTAGTTTAAGGGTATTTTTCTGACAAAATTGAAATATGTAACCAGCATCTGTCATTCTTAGTTTGCAGCAAAATGCAGAAATTGCTCGTCTTTCTTTCTCCCTTCACCGAACGAAGCCTGGAACTTTATAACTGCATCAAAACTTGTTTTTCTCTCCAGTTTGTGCATTATCATTTGCACGAGTCAAACACATTGAAGCTTAACCACTACATGAGGTGTTTTGGAATGATACAATTTATTGATTGTGCCTGTTTTTAAATAAGTGGTGTACCTGTGTGTTGCATTGTGAAAACTGCTTTGAATTTACTGCCAAAGATTGTTGATAGTTTGCAAATTTAAATTTATTGTGTGGTGCCGGCCTATTCGCATTTCTAGGAAACGGGTAGCTGAACTGGATTAAAGAGAAAGATGAAACGACGCATTGAATGCACGCATGATATTGAGCGTTCATTAGCAATCGGCGTGGTTTAGGGCTGTGTTTGAGTGCAAGGAGCAAGTCAGATGGTTAATTTAATCTCCTTTTGAACCTGGACTAATCAGACCAGGTTCATGGATGGGACTAATTAACTATAAGGTTGAAGAATGATGCTCTGGGTGCATGTTTGTATATCCCATGTCTTTATCCACAAGCCAATATATATTCGCATACCGTGGAACCCCGACATTCGTGGTTTGTGACCTGTTTGTACATTTGAGTATCTGCTTTATTTTTATTATTTTTTTAATTTTTAAAATTTTTTTTAATTTAATTTATTCAACACTTCATGACCGGTCTCCTGTATCCACTGTCACTGATATTAATTCAGCATGGGAATTCTTCCACAGAAACGTGCTCTCTCGTATGTGCAGATTCCTCTCCTCATCTCATCTTCAATGATCTTACCAATCTCTCACTCACGGTTCTCTGAATCCCGTGGCGAGGCTCTTGCTTTAAAAACAACTTGCATTCTCATCCTGGAATGCAAGTCCGGCTGAAGGCGACCTCAGATCATTCCACAAAGCCTGCAACACGTGTACGTCTAACCTCAGGAGAGCCAGAAAACGACATCTGTCCAATCTCACGAATGAGCTTTCAAACTTGGCTTCCTCCTCTAAAACGTCACTTTTTACCTCCGCCACCGAAGGTGAAGGAGGTTATGTTTTCATCCCTGTCTGTTTGTCTGTCTGTCTGTGTCTGTCTGTCTGCAGGATATCTCAAAAAGTTGCGGACTGATTCGGACGAAACTTGGTGGACTGGTTGAGTTTGTGACAAGGACGAATTGATTTGAGTTTGTTGAAGATCCGAATCTGGATACAAGAATTATTTAATTTTTTTCAGTGATTTTTCACCATTGAGAGATTGGGCCAAAAACGATGTAGTTCTGTCGAGCACGATATCTCAAAAATGTATTGGGCCAGGTATGTTATCATGGATCAGGCATTACGGGGTTGAGATATGTGCTCCACAGAGTGCCCTTCTAGTTCAAAATATGATCCTTTTCCGATTTTCATCTCTCAGATTGATTAATACAGGCAGTGTGTGTATGTGTACTTGTATGTTTTTGAATATCAACAGTATATAATCACAACAGAGTCTATTGTTCCTGGTGAAACCAGCGAAACGTTGCCCGAAACCGGGTCTGCTCTTGCTTTTTTGTTCAAATTGGTGGAGTCGATCTAGTTTTCTACTTTTGGTTGTAAGCATTGTCATCTTCTTTAAAAATGTGAAATTCCAACCATCCCAATTGTGTGTGTGTGTGTGTGTGTGTGTGTGTGTGTGTGTGTGTGTGTGTGTGTGTGTGTGTGTGTGTGTGTGTGTGTGTGTGTGTGTGTGTGTGTGTGTGTGTGTGTGTGTGACCACTGTTTCTCGACAACCATTGGTCCGATCTAATTGAAACTTGCCAGCTTTATTGCTGGGGACCTGAGTATGTGACTTTTCATGGTTTGATATGAATCAGACAAGTGTTTCCCAAGTTATGGCCATTTATTTTCCAAACCAATGACAAGACACGTTGCTGCGGAGGCGTGGCTGATGGGGAAAGGGCGCCATTTAGTTACCGTGGCGTAGGAGTGGCAGTGGTCAATGGCAGCGAATGTCATGGCAAGCAAAGACAGGGAGGTAAACTTGATTTTAATTTGGATTTTAATTAACTCTGTATGTGGAAGTATCACACCAGTTGTTACTTCAATGCAAGCGATAATTCGTGGAATGCATGTGAACATTCTGTACGGGCACGCACCACTTCCGGATAGTGATGACTTACTGTATTCTAATAACTTCTCGATTTCTTATGCGCATTTATAGATAAACACAATGCCCCAATCCAGTCGTCGTTTACGAGAGCGAAGGAACGGCCTGTGTGGTTGTTTGAAAGTTTTTTTTTTGATTTGCACGCACGTACGGCCACGCACATATGGGCACACGAGAGCGAAGGAACAGCCTGTGTGGTTGTTTCTGACACATGGTTTGAAAGTATTTTTTTGCACCAACGGCCATGCACGTATGGGCACGTACTAGTATATATAATTCCAGCAATCTCTGTGTCTGTCTGTCTGTCTGTCTGCGACCGCTGTTTCTCGACAACCACTGGTCTGATCTAATTTAAACTTGCCAGGTATATTGCTGGGGCCCTGTGCATGTGCCTTTTCAAGGTTTGATATTAATTGGACAAGTGGTTCCCAAGTTGTGGCCATTTATTAACCAAACCAATGACAGGACACGGTGCTATGACGTCACGATTGACGTCACAATTCTTTTTTTTTTTTCTTTTTTTGCACATATGACCACACACGTATGGGACCTCATTAGTATATATTATATATATGTATATATATATATACATATACATATATATATATATATATATATATATATATATATATATATATATTGTTACAAGTTTTGCCCGCCCGGCGTGCGATCGGCCATGTAACTCAAATCGCGACGCGTCGCCCACCGGAACGGACAATTCAGTCGTGACCCTCTTGGAACTACCGCCAAGGAGCTAGCCACGGGTGGGGGTTTAACCTCACCACAACCCAGTCCGCATTCTACCCGCGCGAAATAGGGTGAATCGCCGAATGTCGATATACCCAAGTACCCGCGCGGGTAGCGTACCGAGGAGTTGTACCACGCCGCAGGTCGACTCGGACACGAACCGCTTAAGCGGCTCCTTCCGTGCTGCAGGGATAACCGAGCGGAGTTAAAATAAATGTCAAATAAAACATTGGTTGGAAAAAAATCTTGACTATAATATGCTAGGAAAAACTCTTACTCCTTCTGGTATCGCTTCCAGTTCCTGCATGGTGCATGTGGAAAATTTATGTACAATATACTGATATAGTGTATTGGAAATCTGTGTTCAAATATTGTGCTATGTATTGTGGCGTATTGTGTGTCCAGCACCCGAGTCCCCGAACAATAAAACCATCATCACACTTGAACCCATTGAGATCCCATTTTCATTTATGAGGTGTTGGAGTACATGAAGGGGTATTCTCACACGAAAAAATCGGGACCATCGGTTTGGCTGGGGAGTGGGGGCCCAAGGTCAAAGGGCGCCCCAAACTCTAACTTTGTGAATTACTGTTTCGGAGTGATTTTACTTGACGCGATTTGAAAGATCTTGCTTTTACGAGCATTTTGATACCAAGATCAGCCAAATCGGACCACGACAACCTGTGATATGGCCTCTGGAAGATTGTGGGGGCAGTCGGGGGCGCCCAAATTTGGGGGGCCCGAGAATGGGCCCGCAGGTCTAAAAGTTGGTATTTGAGTTTTTTCACCCAAGTGAATAAATGACCAACATATGGAGAGAAAATGAGGTATTTGTGTCGGGAGGGTGTGTACACTTGACATCGAATGCCCCGTGTCCATTCGTGCCTGGCTCTGCACGATAACAAAGTGTCGCGAGCGGTGCACGGGTCTGCCTTTGAGAGCACATTCCGTGCAACATCCTCCGTTCTGATCCGCCATTACGCACGTGGCCAGCGCTCGCCCGATTCTCCTATCGTGTGCGTGGGATGAAACCCGTTCGATATAATTAGTCCAGAAATGGGTTGAAAGGAACACACCGCTTGTGTCTTGCACACTCGCATCCCACGCAACGTGGCGTAGGGTTGCCTTTCTATTATCGGCCTCGGTACGCATTTCGTGCAGCGTGGGCGTTGTGCTGGGTGTGTTTCCTGTGTTGTCGAAAACACCATCAGGTGGAAATTACCGCTATGAGTGCCTTTTGCAGGCGGTGTTTTGTACGGATGGTTGTGGGTGTAGTGCCTGCTTGGCCTTTGCTGAGGATCCATCTCACCGCGAAGGGCGCACGTGGCTCAGATTTACCTCAGGAATAATCAGAAAAGTCGAGCAGCAATGACGTTAGAAATGAAATGAAGAAGGAATGATGTAAGCAAACCTAGCTATGAGATCCTCGCAACGCACATCCCTGTTGTCCCGCTAGACAAAAGGGAAGGGACTATCTACACGTATATTAATGGAATAACTGTCTTGGGACCACTATCTGTTGGATGCATGCGGTTCCGAGAACCGCAGCATTATATATTGTTGCGGATTCGCGCCCGCCGGCGTGCGGACGGCCACGTAACTCGAATCGCGGCACGTCGCCCATCGGACGGACAATACAGTCGTGACCCTCTCGGACTAACGCCGGGAACTAGTCACGGGTGGACCTTTCGGTCTCACCACGATCGTGCCAATCGGCCCCCGCGTGGGATAGGGTTGCTGTCCAAATTCGACCTACATAAGTACCCACACGGAGGGTAGACCGGGCGATCGCACCTCGCCGCAGGTCGACTTCGGACACGGGCCACTTTAAGCGACCCGTTCCGTACTATCGGGATAACCGAGCGGTGTTATTCGTCGGCCTCGACGGTTCGATTAATTATCGGGCGTTTCAGCCCACGACCAACCCTTTACGTGAAGCAAGATGGAGATTCAATGAAAGAAAAGACGAAGCGAAGCGGGAAAACAGTTCAACATAATTCACATTTATTTCGCGATGAACGGAAAGCACACATATACAATTACACCAAAAGCACATGTAAAAGGAGAAGAAACACAATAATACACAAAAAGCAAATATAAAAGAGAAACACAATGCAGAGCTATCCGACTACCGAGCACACGGCAACACTTATACAATTTTACTTCACAGACGGCGCCGACAACACAGATACCCAAAGCAAAAGAAAAAGAACCACCCTCCAGGATGAGGGGGGTAGACGGGCCTGGGGCCGAGACCGTGTCGGGCCTACCCGTCTGATGATGAGACGCAAAGCGGCGGTGGCGCCTCAACTCCGCGGGCCTCGCGGACAGTGTCTGGTAGGGGGTGGGAAAGGGGCCCCCTTGTCGCACTATCTCAGCGCGGGGGGAAACAGGAGGGGGTTGTTGATGCTCGGGGGATGGCGGATATCACCCTGTCTCGGGTCCCGCGACTAGCGTCTCCACCTCGACCTCGGTCGCGTTGCTGGCCTCTCCCTCTGCAGCTCCCAGCACCGACGCGAGCACCCCCTCGTCCGCCTTCGCCGCCGCCACCTCTCCACAGCTCCGTCTAATCGCCCTCTCCGTCTCCTCTCTTGGCTCGTCCCAACTCTTCACTCTTGACTTCTCCCCTCCGAACTAGCACTCTTCTTCCCAGCTCCACCGACAACTCGTTCCAACGCACCACTCTCAACTTCTTTTTACTGACGAACGCAGCCGTTTATATAAGCCCCGTGGCTTCGCTCCTTCACCTTTGACCCTCTGCCTCCGACCCTTCACCTCTCTAACTGGCTCCCCATTGGACCGAGGAAAAGTGGGCGTGAATGCTTTTTGATCCATGAATTTGCATATAGCGTCCTCACTCCAACGCCCTGGAGGCGGGGCCAAATCGCCCCAGCTCGCCGATAGGACGGAACAGAAGTGGGCGTGAGTCGTTTTTGATCCGTTTTTCTTCGGAAAGTCTGTGATGTCTCTGAACACGCTGCTCGGTGCGCGCCCCACACGAGTCCAGCATCGGCGCCCACAAGTGGCGCAAGAATGGCGGTGATGCGATGGTGGCGAGTTGTGACGTTAAGGGTCGTGGCTGTTGTTGTGAAGCGGCGTTGTGGTTGGTGGTTGTTGTTGTGAAGCGGCGTTGTGGTTGTGGTTGTTGTGTGATGGCGGAGTTGTGGTTGGTGGTTGTTGTTGTGAAGCGGCGTTGTGGTTGGTGGTTGTTGTTGTGATGGCTGTTGAGACGTGGTTGGTGGTGGTAGTAATGGCGGCTGGTCCAAAATAAAGATAGTAAAAGAAAAACGGCTATCCTGAAGAGTCGCAGCCCGACTGAATGACATTTATTCCCTCGAAACAACGGGTTTGGGCCTAACTACACATATACTTGCAGAGATATCTCACCTAAGGGACCTGAATGGTGGTTTGTGAATTTCGTCAACCACAACAATATCGTAGACAGTGGCAACGCAGGTGACTTTTACTCAGGGAGTAGTTAATGCATGGAATGGCCTCCCTGGAAAGGTAGTGGCGGCAGAAACAGTCTAAGTTAAAATTAGAATTTGATAGGTTCCTGGAAGTTATGGCATTTTCGAGGTAAAGGGATGTTGATAAGACTTTTCGGTAGCGTGAGCATTGATGGGTGATTGTGTGCATGTGTACGGAGTGTTGTTGGTGGGGGGTCTTGTCAATGGGTCTTGTGTGGTTGATGTTGTGTGTTTCTAACCAAGCCCATGCCCCCTCCCCTGAGCGAAGGAATAGAAAGAAGAAATAAATGAATAAAAATTATATATATATATATATATATATATATATATATATATATATATATATATATATATATATATATATATATATATATATAGATAGATATCTATATCTATATATATCTTTTTGCATTTCTTCCTTTGATCTTGTGTCGATAAATTAGTGTGGTGTTCGTGCAGGCATGATGGGCTGACTGGTCTCCACCTGTGTTAGATTTCCTTGTATTTCCGTGTGTGTGTGTGTGTGTGTGTGTGTGTGTGTGTGTGTGTGCGTGTGTACACACACACACACACACACACTCACACACGCACACACACGTGTATTGTATATTAAAAAGGCTTTTCTGGCTGAACAGTCGCATTGGCTGGGCTGTGCCTTTTGGGTCTTCGCTTCAATCAGATGTGGCTGAAACCTAATGTGTTGAAGAAGCTTTGTGGAAATCGGTGCAACAACTTTCCCTTTCACTCTGGTGTTTTGTTCAAGTTTGTTTACTTGTTTTGCGACGGTAACAAGCGCAAGTTCTGCTTTAAACATTGGTGTCCTGAATGTAAGAGTTGCTCGAAGGAGTTTGTCCATCCCAGGATGATTGTCGTGAGCTGGCCCCTCGGCAGCACGTTCACGCTGCCAAATGTCTCGTGTCAGTCGCTTTGCGGTTCCTACCTGTTGCAGCCCGAGGTGTGACATCGCTTTCTTACGGCACTCTTCACTTCATTCCCCAGGTGACGTACGTCATGACGAGCTGCAAATAACCTGGAGCATTGCTCGTTCGGTTTTTGGTTGTTTTTTTTTCCCCTTCTTCGTCTTCTTCTCTTCCACTTATCCTTTTCGTTTAGATTTGAAATTATCCAAATAGTTTTGCAGCGATTCATTTCTGTAGAAATTATTTTTTTGGGCATTTATGTATTTATTTATCTTGTGTTCTGCTAACTATTTGTGCGGCTGATTGGAGCGTTGCTGTGGCTTTATTTGTTCCTTCTCATGACCCGAGGAGTTTGATTTTTTTCTGCATTGCATCGCTCGAGTTTAACCATTGCCTTCCATGTCGGTTGAACATCGCATTCCCTGCTACCCAGTTTTAATTGGAGGACCTGTAGGTCTGTGAATGGCTTTTAAACATTGCAGTTGTGTGGTTGTTCTCGTTGTTGTTGAAAATATTTCGAGCTATGTCGGACTGTAGAGTGTCCTTTGACATTTCTTTTAAAATTTCATATTATTTTTCGACTTCCGAACACCGTGGGGAAACGTAGCCCTTCCATATAAGCTGCCCATTTGACCTTGCCATCAACGGTCCCCCTCTGAAAGCTTGCAGTGCGACAATGCATCTTGTGCTGTGCCGCGTTTGGGTTCCCGCCCTTGGTTTCGTCGGTTATTGAACTTCTCAGCATGCGGCTGATGGACGACTTGACCTCACTGCCACGCGACCGACAGTTAATTCTCTCCCTCCTGCGCCACTGTCTATCCCGCCATGGGTGCTTTTGCTTTCTGGTGAACCTTTTGGCCCAGCGTCTCGTGGGCATTATGGGATGAATCTGTTCTTGCTTTTCCAGGTGCATCCCTCATGCAAACCTCTGCTTTTGGAAGTACAATCGGAGCGCAATTGCTCCATCACTAGCTGCTTGTGGCGTCATCGAGTGATTAGACCAAAATAAAACTTTTACATCTGTTCTTATGCCCAGACTGCTTTCGTCATGTTGGTTTTAGCTTCGAGAGGTATGGGATTTCAAAGTCCTGAAAAAGAGTAATGCTAATTGTGCTAATTGGATGATTCAATGTTTATTGGTTATGTGGCAGGTTATTTTTTTCTCCCTTTTTTTTTTTTTTTTTTTTTTCTCTCTCTCTCCATTGCATGCTTGCATGTTGGAGGAAACGGTGGGAAACATGAAGGAAGAAGCCCACTGGGCGAGTTTGAAGATCATTTTTCACAACTTTGGCAATCCCAGCAACAGGAAATTATTTAAAGCTCTGGTTGCCTTGGTGCGGTCACGCACCGTGGCACAGACAGACCTCGAATCTCACAGACGCGGATCAAATCTCACCCAAGGCCCTCCTTGTGCATTGTTTCTTGCCAGTGCCCATTTCCTTGCTGTGCTCATCCTGCTGGGTGTGTAAATGCCACCCTGGTGTTCTTGTTTTAAAATTCATTTATCTTCGCTTTCTTGAGTACCCAACAGGTTTTTGCATATCGATAGGCACGCACGGGATTGGTTTTTATTTTGTTTTTTTTAAATACTTGGTGCACTTGCTTTGACACTTTCCTTAAGACGCAAGCTTTTTATTGTTGGTCCGTATGCAATGGACCACGGAGGTTATGATTGCTTGAATGATCAATTTGTCTGCATGAATGGTTATGACTGCATGAATATACCACGGAGGAATGTCAAATCTGGAATTTACATTTCAGATAAGGTATTGTCATCATGCACCGTCCGTCCGTCTCCTCTTTCGACTTCTCTGGCAAAACCGCTGGGCCGATCCGGCTGAAATGTTGCCGCAACGTTCCTCTCCTGAATGGTAACGGGAATTGCAAAGCTCGTTCCAGTCACATGACTTTAAGTGTGTCAAAATGGCCGACTTAGTAAATTTCTTCCAATTTTTTTTATTCTCCAGACCCACCAGTCAGAATGCTACCAAATTTGGATTACAACATTAGGACAGGGTCCAGTGTTAAACTGCGCAGGCCATGCCAATCACATGACCAGGAATGTGTCAAAATGGCGGACAGTAAAATTTTTGGGAAAATTGCGTAAATTCTTTCAAATATCTTCCTCACCAGACTCACCAGCCAGAATTCCACCATATTTGGGTGACAGCATTCGGCCAGGGCCCAGATAAGCAACTCCAGGTCAAGTGGCCCTATTAAAAAAACAAAAAATTATATTGTAAAACTATGAAGTAACTGCACTTTGCTGTGATTGAGTATCATACCTTGGGTGCCCCCTTGGCTGGGAGGTGTGTGGAGTTTGGCTTGTGCCTGGGCCCTTCTGCATTTGAGGGTGTCTTTGTTGGGAATCAAAACAATTGCATTTAAATATACTGTCTTCCGGATGCAGAATGGAAATTGATACATACAGGGTCCAATTGCTACGTCACAGTTGTCACTGAGCGCAACGAGTCGTCGTATGATCCTTTATGAAGTTTAAACAAAGAAAGGAGGGCATTTGGTCCATCACTGTTGTATTGCACTCGAGAGTGAATGTTTTTTACAGCGTGTGTGTGTGTGTGTGTGTGTGTGTGTGTGTGTGTGTGTGTGTGTGTGTGTGTGTGTGTGTGTGTGTGTGTGTGTTCAAGCTAATGGGAATGTTATGCAGCCCTTGAAGCAGTATGTGAATGTACCTGTCACAGAGCAGTGAAGAGTTAGTTGGAATGACCTTTGGTGCCATTTAAAACTTTTCCTATTATTTATTAAATAATTATTGCGGCTCTTTACGCTCTAGTTTCAAGCTGTGCAGAGCAGATCAAAGATTGCTTTCATGATTTTTCTCTTTCTTTTGTGAAAACGCTCAAGCCTTATCCTTCTCTGCAGTTATTGCTTGATTGTGGTGATAAAGTGTCAGTGTATTTCTCCTCTTAACTCCTGCAGCATGAAGTCTGAAATGGTTACCTGTCGTTTCTCCATTGTGATGTAGAACATCAAAATTGTGGTGGATGATTACGAGCTTGGCGCGTCACACTGAGAAATTGGTGAAATGATTTGCAATGTGCATTCAGGAGTGTTGTCGTCTACAAAAGAGGAAGGTTCTGAAAGAATATGCTTTGACGAAATGTTATTGATTGTCAATGTGGGTAGGTGTATTAAAAAAAAAATCTAGAGCTGCACTTGGTGGAGCACATACCTCCACAAGGCTGAACAGTTTCCCACTAATAGGCCGGATCTGCATCCGGACCTCATCCAAAATCTAATTGGCTTGTTATTGTCATCTACCCAACTCATCCACCAAGTTTTGTCGTACTCCGTCCACTTCTTTTTCATATATCGTGCTATATATCGGTTTGGCCCGATTATATCCCTCGATGGTGAAGAATCCCTTCAAATAATTCTCGTATCCAGATTCGGATCTTCACCAAGATCGAATAATTTCGTCCTTCTCACAAACACACAACCTTTCCATCAAATTTTGTCTGAATCTGTGCACAACTTTTTGAGATATCCTGCTCACAGACAGACAAACTGGCATGGAAAAAACAACCCCCTTCCATCTTTGGTGGCACAGTTAACAATATCAAGACATCGTTTGTGAAGTGCAGTATTTGCCCTCCATAAAGGGCTGTCACACCTTGACGTTTTCGCCAGTGTATGGCAAGGTATCAAAATGTATGTAAAACGCTGGCATACGCTGAACTATTGATGTTTTTTTTCCAGTTTTGGACGTATTCATAACGAGTTGGATGTATGCATAACGTATTAGTAACGTACACAGAACGTTTCGATAACATATAGATAACTTATATCAACGAATGCTGAACGTGTTGTCGGCGTTCACAACCTATGCCCAACAATAGTCTAACTTATGCATAGCGTGGTAGCGTATCGCCGACGATCACGTGGCGTAGACTATTCATAGGCTGCGGCTCGACGATTCAAATCATAACCGCACTAGACATCGAAGTGTCAAGCCGCTGTCACACCTTGACGATTTAGCCAGCGTATGCCGACGTATGAAAAATTTGCTGAATACGCTGGCACACGTTGAATACGTTATGGGTACGTTTTGTGTATGTTAAGAGCACGCTGGCATACGTCGTAGTACATTGGCATACGTCGAATACGTTATGGGTATGTTTTGTATACGTTAAGAGCACGCTGAAGCACGCTGACATACGTCGTAGTACGTTGGCATATGTCGAATACGTTATGGGTATGTTTTGTATACGTTAAGAGCACGCTGAAGCACGCTGACATACGTCGTAGTACGTTGGCATATGTCGAATACGTTATGGGTATGTTTTGTATACGTTAAGAGCACGCTGAAGCACGCTGGCATACGTCGTGGTACGCCGAGTACGTCGACAAATTTTCAGCATGTTGAAAATTTTTCGACGTATGCCAGCGTTTGACACACGTTCCGCAAACGCTGGCCATAAGTTGTAGGCGCGTTACACGATCGTTGACACACGTCGACACACATTACTTGTAAGTTACTCGTAAGTCGAAACGCGTCGAGGTAATGGTTAGCGTCAGTGTTCCAGATTCCCTGTTTTTTTTTTTTTTTTTTTCTTCTTCTTCGGTATGACGGTGATGTTGACACTTCGATTTCTAGTGCGGTTATGATTTAAATCGTTGAGCGGCAGCCTATTAATTATATTACATTTTCACCACACTAGATGAAAAATTTCAAGCATGGAAAATTTGTCTAACAGCTCGGTGTACTACGACGTATGCCAGCGTGCTCTTAGTGTTTACAAAACTTACCCATAACGTATTCGACGTGTGCCAACGTTTTAGACAAATTTTTCATACGTCGACATACGCTGGCTAAATCGTCAAGGTGTGACAGGGCCTTAATGGAGGGGTTGTGTTGGTATTTGTGAACAAACTATTCTGTTCAACCTGAATGATTCATTTGACATTCACCTTGTGGACAGCTCTTAACTTTCATCTCTTGAGATTAATCGAGGACAGAAATCTGGGGATCGTTTCATCGAAGTTTCAGTTTTAAAACCTTATCTTGGTGGCATCATCTAATGCCATGCACACCAGTAAGACCTTTAATGTCTTTTGTATCACAGGCTTTGTGGTGTGATCTTGAATTTGTGGTGCAGTAGTAGATGTACCTGTGATCGGCTGAGAAATTGGGGTCGTTTCTCGATAGTGAGTGTGTACTGCAGGCACATAAATAATGTTGGGTCCTGCAGCAGGACAATCTGTGGATTCCACACCGTTGTGTTGTTTCGTGCCTGATGCAAACTCCGGCAAGGAGGCTCTTGCCATCTCATTGCAGGCATGTGAGGTCTATTGTCCGTTGCATCCTAAGCAGTTGTCTCTCTGTCACTTAAAGCAGAATTTATTAATGCGGGTGCAAGTTAACTGCTTTCGTGATCAATTTTTCAACTGGACTTTGCAATAAAGCAGCTTTTGGTAATTTTCTTTTTTAACCCGTTCATCTTCTCAGATTTATTATTTTCGCAGCCAAAGCCGGATGCTTAACTCTGCAATTCTCAACAATGTCAACTCCTGGACAGCCAAATCCTCTTGCTGTGAAATGTTGTTATTGACAACGCAAAGTTATTTTATATGGAGACAATTATACCTTGATGACCTATTTGTGTCAGGTCAGCACTATGTACAGTCAAGCAACCATTTTTCCTTTTATGACGATCATCTTCTCCAAAAGGAGTTCAGTTGCGTAGCCATTATGAAAACCATCTTATTAATGCTGGGCCATCTATAATTTTTTTGTGATTGGCTGCAAGCAAATTTGTCATCAGACCAACCATGCCTGAAAAGCATTATTGTGATAATGAAGTATAATTTTTATCTTGCCAAAACGAAGTTTTTGCAAGATATGTTAATCAGCTTGTGTTTTTTTTGTTTGTTTGTCTGAAATCACGTATAAAAAATTCTGCAGAGCACAGTTATCATCGGAAATTTTTGTAACTTCGCATATCAGAGGCTTAGAGAGGTCCCTTTCAGTGCACAAAATTTTGAAGGTCAAGGTCACTTTGGCACAAATCAGGGGAGTCGACGAAACCCTTATTTTTTGAGTAATTTTGATCGGATCATCTTCAAACTTCATGGGAATATAGTTCATGGTCTGGCGCTCAGCTGATTAATTTTTGGTGGCGATTGCCCTTGACCTTCATATGTTTTTTTTTGTTTGTTTTTTTTTGGTCTGTAATCACGTATAAATCACTCTGCAGAGCACAGTTATCATTGGAAATTTTTGTAACTTCGCATATCAGAGGCCTATAGAGGTCCCTTTCAGCGCATAAAATTTTGAAGGTCAAGGTCAAAGGTCAAGGTCACTTTGTCGCAAATCAGGGGAGTCGACGAAACCCTTATTTTTTGAGTAATTTTGATCGGATCATCTTCAAATTTCATGGGAATATAGTTCATGGTCTGGCGCTCAGCTGATTAATTTTTGGTGGCGATTGGCCTTGACCTTCATGGTTAGCACCTCAGGTCAAACATATTTGACCCCAAGGTCAAATTTTCAAGTTTTAGGAACCATATCGTGTAGTACCTCAAATTGAACACCTCGATGAGTGCTTTCTAGATATCTCAAGCTTGAGACATTATGACGTCATTTGGTGACGTTATGAGGCAAAAGCATATTTTTCATGGTTACTCTGTAGAACGATTCTCATCGGAATCTCTCGTAGGCAGATATTCCTCAAGGAGTCACTCCTGGTGGATAGCAGCTCTGTTCACCTCAGTGTAACCTTAAAGAAGTCACACGTGGTCACCTTTTGGCAAGATACGGGTCACCCTGCGGGTGACATTGGTTTTTATTTTTATTTGTTCACATTATGCCCGACTTTGGTTAAAGCTGCTGCGCTGTTTAAATTGCTCACTTTTCCCTGCAAGGCCCATTTGGATTGGAAGCAAGTTGCAAATAATAAATCTGGCCAAACGGGCAGTTCCAAAGGATGTCCTGCAGAAAAACCTCCGCAAGCAATTTTTAAAAAGAAAGGGGAATTGTCATTTAACGGCTTTTGATTTTGATGTACCACATAACTATTTAAAGTGTGTTGGTGCTGTGAAAACAGTTTCTTGACGAGGGCTATACTGGGTGGTTTGCATTTGCCTTCAGAGCATTATTTGTCCATGTTTGATCCTTTAAATGTTGAGCATCAAGGAAACATACCATTTTTGAAGTCTTTGGTGTGACTCGGAAGTGGTTTGAACCACTGACCACCCAGATTCAGTGCGGACACTCAAACCCAGCGTTTCTCAACCTTTTTACCCTTGTGGAACCCTTGAAATAGTTTTCATGTCTCAGGGAACCCCTGCATAAACATTATTATATACCATTGTTAATATCTCGCTCTTTTATATTTTTATCGTAGTTCACGTGGTAAATATTATGTATTTTTTTCGGATACCTGGTTTAAGGAAAAAATGACCCCCATTTTGTCAAATTTATTGGCAATGAGACAGACCACGTCATCATTGGTGACGTCATCACGTAGAGGCCGTGTGCCGTGTTCAATGACGAGTCGTTATTCCGGGCGTCCATCGCGATTCGTGGTTATTATGGTTGTTATAATATAACATTCCCTATGGTTGTTATAATTGTAAATAATATAAGACGTGAAGCCTCTATGATAATAACCAAGGAGCTTCCAACAATATGCCGTACGTGTATAGTAAAATAACGAATATTAAATCAAACAAAAACTACTCAAAAATACATTTGCCTATTTATTACTGTTTCTCGCGGAACCCCTCGCGACCTCTCGCGGAACCCCGGTTGAGAAACACTGCTCTAACCATTAAACACTCGTTTTACGGAGTGAGAGATTTAAATTAGTTTTGGGTTTTATCAATCTTTTTCTGTTGTTTTGTTTGTATGCTCTTTATTTTTCTTTAAATTTTTTTTATTTAATACTAAATATATTGTACATTCAGCATACTTTATCTGCTCTTTAAAAAAAAAAAAAACATTTTTTAAAAAGTGATTATTTCAAAATGTTGTATCTTCAAAGATTGGTAATTATTTAATATGATACATTTTTACCCGTCACTTCACTGACGGATTTAATCAAAAGACAACATGTTGTACTTCACATTCTGCTCCATTCACCCTCTCGTTTGCCTGAGTTCATCTTCCGTATGTTCAGAAATCATCTGCATCACCTTTGTCAGCCATCCTTGCTGCTTATAAATGGCATGAAATTGGAGTCCAAAAAAAAAAAAATATATATATATATATTAATAAAAATTATTATTAGTAACAAAAAAAAATGGAGTAAAAATTATTTCTGCTTCGCTGCGAAGCTCTGATGTTTTCTTTGATTTGAGCCTCCACTTAAATTGGATGAAGCGAAACATTTTGAAAATTTCGAATTATTCTCACTCAGATTTCAACATCGCTGTAAGGTTGTTTAAACTTTCTTTGTATAAGAACTAGATTGTTTGTAATACCGTGTACCACCAGGAGTACTGTACGATGCACATGATCGGTTTTTTATTTTATTTTTAGCAGTGTCTCGCATAGCGAACGCTGTTGTTCTTGCAACAAGAGCACGGCCTTCTCCTTCTCCTTCTCCTTCTCCTTCTCCTTCTCCTTCTCCTTCTCCTTCTCCTTCTTCTTCTTCTTCTTCTTACAAAACCTTGAGGACTCTGCTCTTTTAAATACAGGATCCGGATCTCCTTAAATACTAAGCACCTGTACACATCCTCACATTGAGGGTGCCTTTTGAGAGCGTCTATCATGAACTTTTAAACATATTCGGACATTTGCTTTTAAGTTTCGAAAAGTTCACGTTACTATTTAAAGATTATCCCATTTAATAAATTGTAATTTCGTAAATACACTATTTTCTCGTCATGAACGAAGATCGTCCATGACAGACGTGACGTGACGAAATATCGGAAGTTGTTTTTTTCTTCTTCTTCTTCCTCTTCTTGTTCTTCTTCTGGTGAAGACAAAACTTTTAGGACGTGGCTCTTGGACACATTTGTCCTTGTTTTTTTAGGTTTTGGGGTAAATAAAGTATGGCTGCCAAACCATGTGAGTGACCTATGACATCATATGTGTACATCTTTGGTTCCTCAGGGATAGGCAGTCATGCGTGTAAAGTTTCACCTCGATCTATTGAGCCACTTCAGATAAGAAGATTTTTGAAGGTAAAAAAAAAAGAAACAACATGGCTGCCGAATCACGTGACCGATGACATCATTAAATTATTATTATTATTATTTTTGGGGCCATTTTATCACTAGATGGCCTTCAAAATTTTTCATACTGATCAGATGTAGCATTCTACATATGCAATGATGACATCATTTTAGAAAAAATCACACTTGTTCTCCATGAGGAGTACTTGCTGTGTGCCAAGTTTCAATTATGTCCTTGGTGCGGTTTCAGGTGGAAGAGGTCCAAAGTTTTTCTTTTTTTCCAACATGGCTGCCACACCACGTGACCACACCACGTGACCACACCATCATAACTATCATGAAAACATTCCACCTGAGTCGTTGCTCCAATGGTGAAAATTCCGTCTCAATCAGACGAGCAGTTGTGGATAAAAACACTAAAGTTCTATGCGGCAAAGAAACAAACAAACAAACCGGTAGGTGGACATGGGTAGTCGCCTACCCAATAGAACCTGATGCGATGGGCCCGTTCGATGGGGAATGACCTAAGGATTAAGCACAAGAAAATTCATGATTCCAGCTTCAAGGGTTAATGCTGCAGATTGTTTTTTCGTTAAAATACCCCCACATTTAGAGGTTTTTCGGCCGTTGCTTCGCAACAGAGGGGTCCATAGCAACGGTTCTTTCTCATGCATAACTCGGACATACCATGAACCTACCATACCAGTTTCATGTATATATGACTCATAGTCTCTGAGATATAACGAACTTCGTTTTTTTATTGTTTTTGACCAGGGTTCATTCAAAGTTTATCCTTTCAGACAGTTTTCATAGGATTCGGCTGGAAATTTTTAGCAATATGGCTGAATGTACTGCCCACAGTCGCTCGTGGCCCGATTTTTTTTTTTTTTTTTTTTTTTTATTTTTATTTTTTGATTTGCGAAGAAATAATTTTTTAATGATTTTTCAAAAATTTCAAAGTCCCGTTGCTTGGCAACGGTGGTGTCCATAGCAACGGTTCTCATTTGCGCACAACTAGGTCATGGTATGAACCTCCCAACCAAGTTTCATCAAAATCGCCATTGTATTAACTGAAATCGCCATTGTATTAACTGAAATCACCATTTTAAATACTGATAATAAGGGTAGAACAAATTAAAAAAAAAATAATAATAATTCGACTAGATCGACTACCCAACAGACAGACAGACAAACATATCGATGGAAAAACTGATAATAAGGGTAGAACAAATTTCAAAAAAAAATTTAAAAAATATATAAAACATTTTTTTCGACTGGATCGACTACCCAACAGACCCCCACATTTAGAGGTTTGCAAGACCAAATGCAATACCCTCTCATTCGGCAGGGGTAAAAAATACCATTCCTTTCTTGCCGTAAATGCACACAGGGCTGCCGAGGCAGTTTCATGAGCAAGGACAGTCCTGGACAGGTTACCGAGGATGGTTATTACCCCAGTTTGTCCGTCGGTCAATGTAAAAAAAACCCCCAAATTTCCATATAGAATCTTGACAACTGTGTTTAATTCCATCTAAATACATCACTGATCAGAAAAAAATGTTGTTGCCAGTTTTTCTGTGTGGTCCCAGGGTCATTTTTGGTTCAAAATAAACTTTGGTGTGAAAAATGCGATAATATTTGACCAAAAATTTAGTTTCTTTAGTAAGTATACCGTGTGACCCCTTAAAATGATCAGGATGATCCAATCCACTATGAGAGTATGTTTCCATCTAGTCATGAGTCTCTGTGTGTGAATATTGTGCAGTTAAATGCTATTAATGTATAATTCTTCACTACAAGTACCAGCACATGGAGTCTCAAAAAGATGAGCATTTGAATTTCCAATGGACAAAGTGTCGCATTAAGAATTTTGCAAACATCAGTCACTCCTATTGTGATCCAAAGTGTCCCACTTCAAACCACATATATTTACACCTGAGTCCTTGCTCCTTACGTTACTCCTCTTCCTCATCTTGTCCAATTACAGTGGGTTGTGTGTTGTGACATTTGTCCTCATCTCCCGCGCAGTTGCAGAGTTTGGTGCAGACAAGATTGTGGTGTCTGCAAGAGCACCTGCCTGAGCATGTCATGTTTGTGGATGCACAGCTGCTGGAACACAACAACACCGGAAGATTGTGTTCATCTCTCCTTTGATGTCTCTCTCTCCTCTATTGCCTGGTCTATAGCAGAGCGACCAGCTTCGTTGGAATGTAGGACTGCTGGCTTCCTCCCTCGTGCATCAGTGATTGTGAAATTTGTGATGTTCTGTTGGATTTTCTCTAAGAGGACCTGCCGAGTGATTTTCTCGTTGTGAATTCCATGATCGTGCATCATACTGGTGTACAGTGCAGCCACCTCAGTCAGTGTGATGTCTCCTTGATTCAAGCGCTCTTTTAATTCGGCAAAGAATTCAATCTCCGCCGAAATAGATGCCACAGTGTCGTTGTCTGACTGGTTGTCCCTGTTACTGAGCCTTTGGGGCTGCTGCATGTAGCGCTGCCAGTGCATCGTGTGTCAACTTGTGTGGTACCTGATGTCCCTGGACAGGAAGTCTCCCTCCTCAAGGATGTCTGCCATATTCAATTTCCATTTGTCATTATGACTGGCATCTACAATCTTTTTGACTGATTTCCAATGTCTGAAGTTCTGCATAAGTGAACCTGCTCTGGGTTTGAACCACATCTGGCATGTTTCTTTTCGTGTTTGATATCTTGGCAGTAGAAACAGGCTCTCAGTTGAACGGACTGACGTGGGATCGTGTGAGTGACCTTTTCCTTGACTCAGCAGATTCACTGCTATCAGGCATAGTAGTACTACTTGATATGGGTCGTCCCCCTTCCTTCTTGTATGAGAACACGCTTGAACTCTTCGCAGACAGTGCTTTTTCGTACAGCTTTTTGTGTCCGTCAGTGTGCCCTTTGTGTGTCACCTCACTGTAGCACGTCCTGTGCCATACAGCATGGTTTCATTCCAAGATCTCCGCTGCCAAACCATGCAGCCATTGATTCAAATGAATGAAGTCAGGATTCCTCTATTCAGCTCTTTGACTGGTATAGTCAAGAAATTCCTGATTGCTTTCACGTTTTGGATATGTCAGTGACTCCAGCTCTCTCCCTTTGTTTTTAGTGTTCACCCACTGTTCTCCTTGGCATTTGAGGCAGAGGTTAAAGTCAATTGATTGTTTCTTTTTTTTTTTTTTTTTTTTGTATACCTTGGTCGAGGCTCGTATGAGAGCTAACACACAACTCACAGCAAGGAGGCATGAGACAAGAGGGGCGGGAGTGGAAGGGACAAAACAGTGGGGAACAGACACATTCGTCGGCTCCCCAAAATTGGGACTTCCGGTTCCGGTTTTGCGCAGTGAGAGGTCTCCTTTGGGGCTCCCTGCTGACGTTCTCAAAGCTAAGTTTCCGGTTGTTATTTGTCCCGTTTTAACTGTTTAATTTTCTCACCTACATGTTACTGTGTGTTGCTAGTTCGGTTTTGTTTCAAAAATCGTGCTATTTTGTGAGTATTTTTGTCGACGTTCTTACCTGTGCTTGAGGCCTAGGCGTAGGCTTGAGGCCTACCGGTTCCACTCGGTGTTCGATCGTTTTTTTTTTTGTTTTTTTTTCTCCCCATTACCTTCATTTTCTATCCTCCCCATTACCTTCAATTTTGATCCTCCCCACTTTCCAAACATCCCCCATTCTCCCAACTAATCTCTTTCTTATCTCAAAAAAAAATAAAATAAAACCTAAAACAACACGCTCACCTTCTCCCGATTCTGCTTCTTCTTCTTCCTCTTAACTTCCTCCTCGTCTTCTTCCTCGATTTTTTTTTTTTTTTTTTTTTTTTTTTTACACTTCCATGACCTAATCTGTTGAACTCTCTCATATATTAATATTAACAACAAAAAAAATATATATATATATATATACCCAACAACAACAACACACACCTTCTCCCGATTCTGCTTCTTCTTCTTCCTCTTAACTTCCTCCTCGTCTTCTTCCTCGATTTTTTTTTTTTTTTTTTTTTTTACACTTCCATGACCTAATCTGTTAAACTCTCTCATACATTATTTGTAACAACAAAAACGATCTTATAATGCTTCATCTTCCTCTCTCACACATGTGGTACTCTTTACTGTTTCACAATGCACTACTCTTCTGCTATTTTAACAGACTGCTCTCATTTCGAGCTCTCCTTCATTCCTTGCCTAAAAAATCCAACTATTACAGCGCTTCTTCTCTCCATGCTCTGAATTCGCCTTCATTGCATCCATCAAGAATTGTGTTAAATCGCATCTCTGACCTAAAACTTTTAAAAACCACAGTTTGCCATGGATGTTCGCTTTCCATCAACCATTCTTTTTTTCAAAATTCAGTGCCAACTCACCCCCCTCACCCCTCACTCTCACTCTCAAAGCAACCATCCCACTCTTCTCCCTCCAAGCCTCCCTCTCACCTCTCTCAAAAATTCCCCCCTCACCTTTCTCCCACCTTTCATCCCCCTCACTCTTCCTTCTCAAAGTTGCCCCCCTCTCATCCACCAACCTGCCTCCTTCCACTGCCCTCTCACCTCCATCTCTTCACTCCACCTCCTCAAATCCTCAACTGCCTTCTTCCCCCTCTCTTGTCCCCCCTCTCCCCCAGCACCACAGAGCCTTTTCTCCTCCTCATTCGGCCCCCTCCCCTCGCTGTTCTGCAATACCCCACACTCCTTCAGCAACCCTCCTTACCTGCCCCCTCGTCCCTTGTCCTACCCTCCCCTCCCCCTCCACCTCCTGCACCCAAAGCCTCCTCCCCTTCCTCTTCATTAAAAGTGTGGACCTCAAATATCCGGGGCCTTCGCTCAAACCTTTCAGATCTTTCCATACAGGTTGCCACTGACAAACCAGACATTATCTGCCTAACAGAAACTTTCCTCTCCCAAGACGTGTCTGACTCCCAAGTATCTCTCCCTGGCTACTCCCTCTTACGGTATGACAGACCTGAGCCTCGTCCTGGTGGAGGTGTTGCTCTCTTCATCAAAGACTCTATTCCTCACTCTCCATGCACTGCTCTCACTCCCCCACACCCCCAGGAATACCTCTGGCTTCGGCTTCCCCTCCACTCCCACCTCATGTTTATATGTGTACTGTACTGTCCACCGAACAGTGATGACTCCATCTACACCTCACTATCCGAAAACATGGACCATCTTCTATCTTCTCATCCAAACTCTCTCTTCCTCTTATGTGGTGACTTCAATTGTCATCACGCCAGTTGGCTAGGTGTGGGTACCTCTCTCACCTGCCATGGCACCTCAGCAAAAGCTTTCTGCGACTCATTGGGACTGACTCAATCGGTCAACTTCCCGACCCGGATCTCAACCAATGGTCCAGACCCCTCACGGAATTCGCGCCTTCGGCACTCGTGAGTCGGGCCCGACGCCCCCCCCATCCCCCACCTTGAAATTTCCTAGCTCCGCGCCTGCAGCCCAGTATGTTACTTAAGATCATAAAATATCAGTTGTTAGTAGAATTAGTGTAGTATTTTGTGTTATTAAATGTTTTTAACAATCTAACCATATTTTGACTCCGAGGGCACAACATACCTTAAGAAAAAATTGGCAATATTTGTTTTCGTATTTTACTAGATAATTTAGATGAATTGAAATACATTTAAATGCATTTGCAAAAAGTCTGGCTCCCCAAAAATCGAAAAATATTTTTACGGCAACTAAAACGAACTGAGGACCTGTAGGTCCCAAGCCAACCACCTTCACCGCGAAGCCAACACCAGACTCAAAAATTATGTGTTCCATGATATTTCAAATTGTGTACGAGTTATGACAAAACTAGGTGACCAGATTGTGTGGGTAACAAGACCAAGCCGCTTAGATGTTTTGTTCGGGTTTGGATCCAGATCCGGACCATCAGTGCGATACAAAATGTAAACTGTTCAGCCTGGCGGAGGTATGCATGCTACCGAGTGCCATTCTACTTTTGCTCTGTGATCACCAAGGTGCCATCTAGGATGAGCAGAGATCCATTCGACTCACTGCTCAACCATCCCCCACCATCCTTTACGCATACATAGCATGTGCCCCGACTCGAAAGCAGGTAAGTCGGACTGTTGTCCGAGACCTTTATTTCTGGCAGAGAATTGCTTTTGAGGCGGCATGGCAATATCGGTGTGTGATGAAGCGACATTTTTCCATTTTCACACGGCTTGTGCTGTGACGGGGGTTCAACTGTTGATACTTTGAAGCGGGATTGGAGGAATCTTTTGCCTGTTGTGGTTTTTCCTTCATTGGTTGGCTTCAGCCATGTTTTGGTTAACAACCTTTGCTACAGACACGTGCACATTGGTAATTAACCCCCGACACTCCAATCAAGTGCGAGGTGCTTGTTGATTCGCCGAACTGCTGCTTGGGAACAGCAGTTCTCGGGATTCCTTGTTTGCAAGTCTTTTGACATGTTATTGGCTTCCCATAACAAAGGGAGGCAAAGGCTACAAAATGACGAAGAATCGCTTAATTAATCCTGTGGTCCTGTAATCCTGCTCGCCAAACGTGTGCTGCTTGGATTCTTTTCACGTTTTTGCTTTCTTTACTCATTGACAAATTCCAAGGGAGACTTTTCTAATCACCTTTTCTTTGTCTCTGATGATGACGACCACCATGACCACCACCACCAACACCATCCTCCCTCTTTTTTTCATGCTATCATTAAAAGAGATTTGCATGTGGGCTTTTCAGCCCTGAGGCTCATAGCTGGTAGATTAAGGAGCTCCTGTTGTGCTGTTAGCCCCTTCATTGCTGCATGTCAATTCCTTTCATTTGCATGCTGTGCTACCGCCTTGGGCCCCTCTCTCAGCGGGGAGTCGGAGCACTGCAAAGGCAGACTTGTCTTGCTCGCTCTGAGCCACTTTTGCTGAGCTGCCCAGCGCCGGTCAAGCGACGTAGCTTGCGGTGCCCTTGGCATAATTGATGGGCACCACAGCCCTCATTTCAGGAGATGAGCACCACTGGGCTGTGAGACTCCCTGGTTGTACGAAAGACCTTAAATTTCACTGTCCTTCATTGTTACCTCTGCCACCGAAGGTGAAGGAGGTTATGTTTTCACCCCTGTCTGTCTGTCTCTGTCTGTCTGTCTGTCTGTCTGTCTGTCTGTCTCAAAAAGTTGTGCACGGATTCGGATGAAACTTGGTGGACACGTTAACTGTGCGACATGGACGAATTGATTCATTTTTGGTGAAGATCCGAATCCGGATCTAATAATTTTTTCTAAAGTGATTCTTCACCATTGAGAGATCGGACTAAACTAATTTATAGCACGACGTCTCAAAAAGTTTGGATGGATTTAGATGAAACTTGGTGGATGGGTTGGATGTGTAACCATGACAAATTGATTCGATTTTGGTGAAGATCCGATTTTGGATCTGGATACGAGAATTATTTAATTTTTAAAGTGATTCTTCACCATTGAGAGATGTAGTGCTCAAAACGATATAGTACTGTATAGCATGATATTTCAAAACTGTGTTGGGTCTGATATGTTCTCGTGGATCAGGCATTACGCGGTGGAGGTATGCGCTCTACCTTGTGTCATTCAAGATAGAACTGATTTGTACTCCACAAATCCAAAGTCTTTTTGATTGAGGAATTTATTTCACGAAGCTCTACATATTTGCCTACAAGTGGTGATGGTTTCCTGCTTTATTTATTTGTTCTTTATGAACTTTGATCCAGAGTGTGACTCCCTCGGTGGCCAGAGTGCTTTTGACTGGCTACCATTTAGGAGAGATATATTATGGTCGACTTTTTTTTTCTCTCCCGATTGTGAGATGACCTTTTAAAATCTCTTCGTCTCGTTCATTCAACTTCACTCTGTATTCCCAAGCCACGCTCGGCAAGCCTCAATTGAAAAAGCTTTCATTGACTTTGTAAGGTCTGTGTGTTGACGTCCGGAGGGAGGGAGATGTGGAACGCCGTAGACCTGTTGACCATTGACGGCATGAGCGGTTGGTCCATGCCACTGATGAACTCCGTTCTCTGTCCGTAAGTCCAAGGAACATCTGCTTTGTCTGTTTATATGTACTCATCTGAGCCCTTCATTGTATTGTGCACTCGAGTTGTATGCTTGTTGAGTGACTGCAGACATCTTTGAGAGCCTGGTGATGGGTTTGGAAGCAGTTTGATGTGAAGACTCGTTCTCAATCGATGATGGTTAACAATGTCAACGCCATGCAAAGTGGTTTCCATATCAGACCATCCTGATTAGAAGTCTTCTCATTTTCTGGGTTTGTTTTTTTTCAATATGAGATTGAGGCTCATGGAAGAATGACCTTTTTGGAAGTTACTGAAAGAACAGTGATAATACAAGTTTATGTGCACTGAGGTGTTCAAAGCTCTCTCACTGTCTGTCTCTCACTGTCTGTCTCTCACTGTCTGTCTCTCACTGTCTGTCTCTCACTGTCTGTCTCTCACTGTCTGTCTCTCACTGTCTGTCTCTCACTGTCTGTCTCTCACTGTCTGTCTCTCACTGTCT
The DNA here is from genome assembly GCF_056783735.1 of Eptatretus burgeri. Classification (NCBI taxonomy): domain Eukaryota; kingdom Metazoa; phylum Chordata; class Myxini; order Myxiniformes; family Myxinidae; genus Eptatretus; species Eptatretus burgeri. The sequence goes on from NC_140964.1 coordinate 29,322,516, forward strand.
GTCTCTGTCTGTCTCTCACTGCCTGTCTGTCTCTCACTGTCTGGAGGTTGTATGGCAGCTTAGCTGCCAGGGTAGCAATCATTTCTTGAAGTGCAACTGTGTCGCTGATGCAGTGCCCCTCTACCAGTACACACACTGGAACTGGTACTCATTTCGCCGACCTCGGAAGGATGACAGGCTGAGTCAACCCCCTGGTTTATCAATTCAGCGGCCAACGGGGCTTGAACTCAGGACCCGAGGATCCCAAGCCGCCACCCGAACCACTGAGCCAACACCAGGCTCTCACTGTCTGCCTCTGTCTCTTTATTTCTCTCTCTCTCTCTCTCTCTCTCTCTCTCTCTCTCTCTCTCTCTCTCTCTCTCTCTCTCTCTCTCTCTCTCTCGACCTCTCGACCTCTCGACCTCTCTCTCGACCTCTCGACCTCTCTCTCGATCTCTCTCTCGATCTCTCTCTCGATCTCTCTCTCTCGATCTCTCTCTCTCGACCTCTCGACCTCTCGACCTCTCTCTCTCGATCTCTCTCTCTCGATCTCTCTCTCTCGGCCTCTCGACCTCTCTCTCTCGACCTCTCGACCTCTCTCTCTCGCCCTCTCGACCTCTCGACCTCTCTCTCTCGACCTCTCTCTCTCGACCTCTCTCTCTCGACCTCTCTCTCTCTCTCTCTCGACCTCTCTCTCTCTCTCTCTCTCGACCTCGACCTCGACCTCGACCTCGACCTCGACCTCGACCTCGACCTCGACCTCGACCTCGACCTCTCTCTCTCTCTCTCTCTCTCTCTCTCGACCTCGACCTCTCTCTCTCGACCTCTCTCTCTCGACCTCTCTCTCTCGACCTCTCTCTCTCTCGACCTCTCTCTCTCTCGACCTCTCTCTCTCTCTCTCTCTCGACCTCTCTCTCTCTCTCTCGACCTCTCTCTCTCTCTCGACCT